>NW_017671800.1:198811-222069 GCF_001879085.1 Nicotiana attenuata
GGGCACGGGGGTAAATGGTCCTTTTGGGTGGCTGCGTTTAATTTCCTGTAATCCATGCAAATCCGCCACCCTGTGACTGTACGAGTTGAGATCAACTCGTTCTTCTCATTTTGTACAACTGTCATTCCACCCTTTTTCGGTACACACTGGACGGGGCTTACCCAATTGCTGTCAGAGATGGGAAAGATGATGCCCGCGTCCTGCCACTTGATTACCTCCTTTTTCACTACCTCTTTCATATTCGGGTTCAACCTTCGTTGATGTTCCCTGGAAGGTTTGTGCCCTTCTTCCAGACGAATCTTGTGCCTGCGGAAGGCCGCGCTGATACCCTTTATGTTTGCCATGGTCAAACTAATGGCAGTTTTGCATTCCTGTAACACCTGCAGTAATTGTTCTACCTGCACAGCTAGCAAACCAGATGATATAATAACAGGCAAAGTAGAATTGGGACCCAAGAAAGCATACCTGAGGTGGGCTGGAAGCGGTTTCAACTCAAGCTGTGGTGGTTCCTCTATTGATGGTTTTGCAGGTGGTGTAGCTCTCTTTTCTAAACCAAGGGGCTCGAACTCAGGTTCCCTCTTCCAGAATCTTTGGCCTTCGAGTGCCATGACCCACTCTGCCAACCCTTCACCATCCATCTCCTCTAAATTTGTCAAGCAAGCTCCCAATGGATCTTTGGCATTCAGGGTCTCATCGTCTTCATACAGGATCACATCCACAGCTTCCACTAGTGACCAATTTGCATATTCACTGGGTCTCCTCATGGATTGTTGAACGTTGAATATTACTTCTTCATCGTTTAAACTCATTTTTAATTCCCCAGTTTCATAATCAATCAATGCTCTCCCAGTGGCTAAAAATGGCCTCCCCAGAATGATGGGTATCTCCTCATCTACCTGGCAGTCTAGAATAACAAAGTCTGCAGGGAATACAAACTTTCCCACTTGTACCAGCACATCATCAAGAATCCCCGTCGGTCTTTTAACCGTGCGGTCAGCCAGTTGCAACAGCATCGAAGTTGGTCTAGCTTTGCCAATTCCTAGTTTAGTATATATCGCCAATGGCATCAAGTTTATGCTGGTTCCTAAGTCACACAATGCTTTTGCAAAAGCATAACTCCCAATAGTACATGGAATAGTGAAGCTACCTGGATCAGACATCTTTTGAGCCATGGGTCGTGTCACTACTGCGCTGCATGTCTGTGTCAGAGTTACTGTGGACAGGTCCTGAAAGTCAAATTTCCGTAACATCAGATCCTTCATCATCTTTGCATAGCCTGGCATTTCCCTCAAAGCATCCATCAGAGGGATATTCAATTGAATCTGACGAAGCATCTCCGTGAATTTCCTATATTGATCTTCTTTCTTTTGTTTTGCCAGTCTCTGAGGGAATGGTGCAGGCATCACTCTTTGTCCACTGCTTGCTGGTTGTTCTCTATTGGAATTTTATGGCACAAGAGGTACCACCTGTTCTGCAACTGGTTCACTTTCTTTAGCCTTACCCTTATCAACCTGAGCCTGTTCAACTACCACTTCAGTGAGTTCTGCTGATTTATCTATCTCTACTGGAACTGGAGTGGCTGGTGTAGTCTCTCTTCTAGATTGAGCAACTTCTTGCTCCTTGTCTAAATCTCTCCCATTCTGGAGACTTACTGCCATCAGCTGATTCGAATTTTGCTCCTTGGGGTTAATGTTTGGGCCGGCTGGCAATGTTCCCTGGGGGCGGTTATTTAAGGCCATGGACAACTGCCCTAGTTGAGTTTCAATACCCTTAATTGCTGAGTCATATTGCCATCTTTTCCTGCATCTTACCATTTGTTCCAATGAGTTGTTGCAGCATACCCCTAATTTCTACCATGTTGATGTCCTGTTGCTGATGAGGTGGCTGATATGTCAACTGTTGCTGGTGTTGTTGTTGATAGCCCTGTTGTCTCTGATATGGCACCATTTGGCCTTAGGGCCGCATACCTCCCGGTTGTGGCATGTTCGGTCTGTACTGCTGGTTAGGTGCTGGTGCCCATTATTGTCCTCCTTGCCTCTGACCCCCAAAATTGTTAACATAATTCATGTCCTCTCTTAACCCTTGGTTGTCACCTTCTCCACTCCATGAACACACATAAGACTGATTAATGCAAGGTGTACACAGTCCTCCATTTGTTGTGTCAACTATATGCACTTGCTTTGTACCCATCTCATCAATCTTCTTTGTTAGTATACTCATCTGAGTCATGAGTGTGGCTATATTCTCTGCATGTGAATTATTTGGGTCAAGAGGAACTGAATGCACTATTGGTGACAGGGTCGTACCTCTCGTCATCCACCCTGAATTCTGAGCCATCTTGTCAAGAAGGATTTTACACTCTGTGAATGTCTTGCTCAGGAATGCACCCCCAGCTGAAGCATCTACATTGGCTTTTAAATTGTCCGCTAACCCCATGTAGAATCGTTGGCCGAGCATCTGGTCTGGAATACCATGGTGGGGACACTTCACTAGCTTCCCTTTGAATCTTTCCCAAGTTTCCTGCAATGTCTCAGTGGGCTGCTGCTTATACTGCAATATCTCATCAATCTGTCTTGCAGTCTTGTTGGGCAGGTAAAACTTGTTCAGGAACTGCTTGACTAATTCCTCCCAAGTGGCAGTGGAATTTATTGGGAGCGAATTCTGCCAAGTCCGAGCTTCCCCAGTCACAGAGAACGGGAACAGTAACAGCTTGACGGGAACAGTAACAGCTTGATGGCTTCTGGGGTCACATTTGGCTGCCTTTGGGTCACACAAATTGACAGAAAATTTTTCAGGTGTTGTTGAGGGTCTTCAATGTGTGACCCGGAGAACAATCCCTTATTCTGCAAAAGTGCAGCATGTTGTACATTGATGTTTTCCCTGTTGTCCATTTCAGTTGCGAGTTGGTGTGTTTGTTGTGATTGTTTGTTCTTCTTGTTGGCACGGTTTAATGCCCTGAATGTTTTCTCGGGGTCTGAGAGTCCTTCAAGCAGTTCACCAGTCCTCGAAGAATTTCTAGGCATACACCTGAATCACACAAGAGTCCAAACGTGAGAATTTCAATGAAAAATTATTTAACACCGTAGAAAATTGATCTAAACTAATAATTCTAGCACTACTTCTAAGTTGCAATAAATAACACCGTTAATTCCCCGGCAACGCGCCAAAATTTGATCACGCCCAACTATGCCTGATAAAAGACAAAGCGGTCGTTGCAAACATAATCCGGTTTACAAGTCCAGAGTCGAATCCTCAGGGAACTAACCTATCTATTATAACTCTTAGTGATGCTAGTACAAGCTCAAACAATTTCCGGATGCAAGATTTTTATCAATAAATAGTGAGATTTGTTTAACTAAAGTAAAAGGATATTAAAACTAACAATATTCCAAATTAAAGATAATTCAATGGTAAAAAGATCTAGGGTATTGATTTCCAATTGCTAGCTTAATTCTTAACTCTTTTGCAATAATCTCGCCGTAATACTCTATGAGGATTATGAGCTATGGGTTACCGCAATTATATCTCGATCAACTACGATAATTTACTAGAGCATTCTCTCGAACTACTCTAGCTGATAATTTATGCAGCTCTGAATTATCCCACAAAGTTTCATTATCTCTAACCCCACTTTTAAATTCAAGTAATGAATCTCTTCAATTATCCAAAAGTGGTGTTGTTGAACAACAATCTAACCTAGTATTCTTTCTCAAGAAACACAAGGCAACTAGACACGATTAATCGAGGGCCCATTCAATTAATCACCATAGAAAATATAGTTGAACAATCATATAATAAACCCAGCTCGATTATAACAAAACTGAGTCAAAACTTCATCTAACAATTGGTTCCATCAACCTTAGATTAAATGTTTAGCTACTCATAGTAAAACAAGATAAAACCATAAAATCATTCATGATTCACAAAATAATGATAACAAGAAGAAGAATGAAAAACTCTAATGGTGTCTTGATCTTCTCACACTTGTTCTTGCCTCCAATTGAGTCTAAAAACAAGCTTAACCTTGACTTGGGCGAGTTTGTTGAGTTTATATAGGGTTAGGATAAGTTTCCCACGCTTTACACTTTAGCCCTTAAACTTCTTGGCTTTCTCCAGATCGACCGCGGTCGCGGGACAACCGCGGCACGACCGTGGTGATTTACGACTATTCTGTTTTCCGCTTTTCTTTCACCGCGTTCCAGCCGCGGCCTGACCGCGGTCGCGGTGGACTGTTGCCCAGTTTTTCTTCGCCTTTTCTTGCTCGTTTTCATCCGGGCTCTTCTCGATTGGCCTTATATCCTCATTTTTGACCCCAAAACACTCTATATCCTCCTCCTAACTCGGAGTAGCTCCTGCAAAGCATAAAAACCTCAATTAGAGCATTTTGTTATCATTTAGCACTTAAAATATCAATAAGGTATGCTTAATTTAGAGCATAAATGGCATCTACATCGCATAATATAAGCTACTATCAAGGTGTTAAGATATGTAATTATTCAGTTAGTTAGCTTTCTTCAATGTATGAGTCCGTTAGTTAGTTATTAGTTAGTTGTCCCATAGTTATATTTTTTGGTTCCGCTCGTTAGTTAGTCGACTAGTCCATTTGTGTCCAGCTGTCACTGTGTATATATAGAGGAGTAGAGTGCTTGTAATACTTGAGGAATTTATTTCATTGATTGCTCTATTTTCTGGAAGCTTCTCTGATCAGATGAGTCCCCTCGTGTTCTCTCTCCTTTCCTCCATTAAAGCTTAGAGCTAAGCTCAAGCTTCGTTTGCTAATCGCTTGTTTTCGATAGCCTCTTTTACATAAACCACAATTTCCAATGTAATACTCTCTTTAGACCATGAAAAAATACTACTCCCTGGTTATTCTACATAAATATTTGTTGAACGTAGATTATTCCCTCTGCACCCCAAAATCCAATTCTCCTTGCAAAGGAGGCACCATCTGTCTTCAATTTGATGATAATACGTATCATCCTGGGATTTCCTATAAGTAAAATAAATTGATGTCGCTCATTATTATTGTATTTAATTTGTTTTGTATTTGTGATTTATGATTATTAAAATAGTTTCGAGTACGTGTTAATTCGATGTTCCATAGAATTAACAAAAGGGGAAAGTTCAAGCCAAGTAATAGTATTATTCTAGAGGGTATTTTTAAAATTCCTTAAAAACTTCAACCAGCAAATAGAATAATTATTTAAGTTAAGGCATGCTACATACTATATATTACTTATTCCTAGTTCATACCAAAAAATTTCGACTATGGGGCACTCAAGATATGTGGTTGATTATGTCGTTGTTCGTATGATAATAATATCATATATATATATATATATATATATATATATATATATATATATATATATATATATATTGTAGTACCCGACGTTACAATCTAGTAGTATGGTTGATCACAATCACCATATAATAGCTATTCTCACTTGTTTCCACTCATCTCCTTTACCCTTCTCTATAATATTCTTGAAATTTGTACTAATTTCAAGAATTTTGGTAAAGAGTGAATTTTGGTACTAATTGTTACTACTACTTATCCACGAAAGGAATTGAAGCCCCTTGTTTCCTACTAATATATATACTACTCCTACCTTTAGGTTTTAATAATTTAAGGACAAAAGACCAGCTGAATGAAAACATAGAAAAGAAAAAAGAAAGAAATATTGTTCCAGCCAACCAAAATGAAAGGCACTCATCAGTTATGACTTAGTAATATTGCTGCTCATGATGATTTATCTAATTCTGACGTATTTCTGCAGATTAATAACATAAACATTTAAAATACAGCAAAGTAGGCAGAAACTAGAGTAATTAGGGGAAGTTGCCCAACTGAATGACATGGGCGTGGTTTAGTTATTCTGTTATCTACGTTTCTTTCACATATAGCTAGCTCTTCAGAAATGCTCAAGGAAAGTGAGCGTTGGGATACTAAGTAAGGTGCAGTCTACTTCAAGCCTTATTACAAAAAAAAAGGGGCATAAAAAAGAGTTACAACTAGCTAGAGAAATGAGATACACAGATTTAGAAGTGGAAACAGATTGCCTACTTGCCATCGTGTTGAAATTTTTATTAAATGTGTGGACTTATATTAACTTGATAATTTTGTTATACAAAACGGGCTAAAATAGTATAGTTGGTGGACATGATTCTGAGTATTTATTAGTTGGATTCCTTATTGGACCTGAATTACTTTATATATTGGTGTATGCTGGCAATAGTTTAGGTCATGTTGAAGGGGGTTTTTGTATCTATACCCGGTTTTGGGTCACAATTGAACTTATACCCACTTTATAAAAAAATTTGCAAGCCTACCCACTTTACGATCAACTTCAGACTTATCGGGTCTAAAGTTTAAAAAAAATAGTCTGAAGTGAAAAATTGCACGTCTGAAGTGCAACCAATGGTTTCATGCACTAAGCAAATAAGTCTGAAGTGAAAAATAGCACTTCAGATGCACTTAAATCCAAAAGATCTGAAGTGCAACAAACGTTTTCCTACACTTAAGGCCAATAAGTCTGAAGTGAAAAATTACACTTCAGATGCACTTAAGGCTAATAGGTCTGAAGTGCAACCAAAGGTTTCATGCACTTAAGGCCAATAAGTCTGAAGTGAAAAATTACACTTCAGATGCACTTAAAGCCAAAAAGGTCTGAAGTGCAACAAACGATTTCCTGCACTTAAGGTCAATAAGTCTGAAGTGAAAAATTGCACTAAATGCACTTAAGGTCAAAAGGTCTGAAGTGCAACCAACATTTTCATGGGTGCAAATTGCCTAGAAACAGAAATTTGTTCTTCGAATTTAAACAATCCAATATACGATTTAATACCTAAATCTACTCCAAATGAGCTCAATTTTGAAACATAACTTCCAAATATAATCAAGAATAAACCTCAGTCAAACAGTAATAAATCTAACGAACCCATTTTGCAATTAAAAAAATAAAAAAATAAAAAAAATCCTAAGCAATAGTAAAAAATAAAGCGCCACAATAGCTCACCACTGTAAAACAACATAAACTATCTTAAAATATATTCACAAACACCGTATAAAATCACTGTTAAGAAGAAGAAGGAGGAGAAGAAGAAGAAGAAGAAGAAGAAGAAGAAGAAGAAGAAGAAGAAGAAGAAGAAGAAGAAGAAGAAAAAGGAGGAGGAGGAGGAGGAGGAGGAGAAAAAGGCTTGAAGCTGTTTAAACAGTGGATACAAGTTTTAAAAAAAATAAAAAGCGGATACAAGTTAAATGGGTGCGACCAAATAGGGTGCCCCGTGCAATTTTTACTGTTGAAGGTCTAATGAAGCCTGTTACAAGAAGGCCCATTAGGTCAAGGCTTAACGTTGTTGGGATATATATTATTAAGCATAGATTTGGTTTGGATATAGTATTTATTATGAAATAATTATTTATTTAATTTTAATAAAGTTTAAATAAATCATATATTTGTCTGTGTCAATTAGTTATATAGTATATGATTTAGTGTACAGAGTTCAGCTTATACACGAAAGATTAAATCAACGGTTCTTATAAGTATAAAAATTATGTTCACAATCAGTGCGGATGTTGGAGCAGCTCCTCTATGCTGTGGGTGTGGGGGGGGGGGGGGCTGTCGCCGCCTGATAGAGGCAAAAGCGGGGGCCACCGGAGCTATCTGCGTCGAGTGTTTCGATTGAAAGAGGAACTAATGATGGAATTGGACAAACCATCAAGAATGATTGTATCACAAGATTAAATATAATTTATCTTGATTATGGGAATGATTTTAATTCCGACTTCTTGTGCTAGTACATTTTGTATGTATTGAACGGACCAAGTAGAGATAAGTATTTTATACTAACTTAATAAAATAACTTCTCTAACCACTAAACATACTTATACTCTTACTTTTACCAGTTGTGTATATTATTCATTATTTTGATTTACTAAAAGGCGAGATTCTTTTGTTTGTCAATATGCTTGGTAAATTGGACAATAATGATATACATTGGCGAAGTAATAGTTAGTTGATGGTATCCATGTCTCGGTCTAGAGATTGATGATACACTTTTATGAAAGCATATAAGTCTTCATGTGTAAATGATGCGGGTGAATTTTGTATCCGTCACATGAAATAAGTTAAGTGAAAGTCTAACGGAAATAATCGGTGAATTAAATTGTCAGTAATTTAATTTATTTGATTAGTATCTGAATCTTAACATAGGGAGTTAAAGAAGGTTAATGGAAGAATTTCAAAATTGAACTGAGGAGTGCAGTTACAAATTTTTAGTGGAATAATTCGTAATTTATTATGATTGTATTAATTCAGATATTTCGAATTAAGTTTATTATAGGAAGCCTCGTTAATTAAATACTGTGGACCTTGATGTATCTGAATAATTAGGAATTAAATAGAATTCTATTTCTTGGTGAAAAAGGAAGACCCAACAGGTTTAGAAAAAGGTTTTAAACCCTAAACCTGTGGCTATATAAAGGGGTCTTATTCCATAAGAAGGCTATGATTTTATATACGGTTTTCCTAGGAGAAACTCGCCCACATGAGTTTTGCCAATTCCGGGTATTATTTGGGTCACACAGCAGAAGACTATGGAACGGAAGAATGATCTCGTGGACGGTGTTTGCTCTCACTTGAAGATTCCTTTCTCGATCTCGGTCATGCTTCAAGAGATAATTATAGATTTTATGTTCAATTAAAATCTGTGATTATGTGTTGTCTATATTACATGCAAGTGATCCTGGCTATTTGCTTCCGCTGTTCATACCTAGTTTCTATCAAACGCATATAAATATATGGCTATGTCCCCTCTAATCTCCTCAGCCTTAGGTAACAACTCCAGTTGTAGGAGGAGCAATGAGACTAAGACGTATGACATGTACTTAGCTTAGCCCCATGCGCACGGCATCTTGTGCGATAAGTTATGTATCTTTTGTTTTGATGATTTGACAAACTTCATGAGAGAACCAGATAAGGAACCTAAAATAATTAGTTCCTTTGCGTTAAGAGTAACTAGTCAGATGTCTGGTTCAACTCTCAATAAAATCAGTTAAGGGAACAGCAAAGGGAACAGATAGAGATCAGTTCCTCCGGTCACAGTACAGGTCAACTCCTTACAGCTGTTAAAGTCGCTGCACTGTTGCACTGCACACACAACAGTGCAACAGTCAGTTTATGGGGCATGCCTTGTACCAGATATTTGCTTACATCATCCCAATGACCTCATACACACATATTATCAACATGAGGCAAGGGAATTGATAAGTTATGTATATTTTGTTTTGATGATTTGACAAACTTCATGAGAGAACCAGATAAGGAACCTAAAACAATTAGTTCCTTTGCGTTAAGATTAACTAGTCAAATATCTTGTTCAACTCTCAATGAAATTGGTTAAGGGAACAGCAGAGGAAACAATAGAGGGAACAGATAGATATCAGTTCCTCTGGTCACAGTACAGGTCAACTTCTTACAGCTGTTAAAGTTGATGCACTGTTGCACTACACACACACCAGTGCAGCAGTCACTTTATGGGGCACGCCTTGTACCAGATATTTGCTTACATCATCCCAATGACCTCATTCACACATATTATCAACATGAGGCAATGGATTTCATGGTTAAAAAACTTGCAAATCAAAAGATAATATTCTCAAGTGCTAGCCATCACATCTCTCAAGAACAAAGCTACTGCAACCTCAAGGACCAGATCCAAAAATTGAAGATATCTTAAATCCTTAGGTTTGTTGAGTCTTTGTTATTTTGTTCTTCACTTGAAATTCCTACTTAGCTTAGTTAGAAGCATTGTGTAGGAAACCTTTATAAATCATAAACCATTGTGTTGGTGTCTTGGCTAGGTTAGTCGAGTTGTAAGTCTTTGTAATAGAGTTATTATAAAGTGGCTTGTAATAGAGTTGTTACAAGTTAGTGAGGGATTAAGAGGTTAATTCCTAGGTTACAATAGGTTGTAATCTAAAGTTTGCTCAGTAGTGAAGTTGAAATCCTACAAGTATAGGTCGTGGTTTTTAATCCCGTGAGCTGGGAGTTTTCCACGTAAAACTTCTTTGTGTCATTTACTTATTGCAGTGTGCGTGTGTTCTGTAGGACCTAATAGAGAACCTGTTTCTCTATATAGTTTGGTGGACCCTTGTATTCCATCAATTGGTATTAGAGCAGGTTCTTTCTAAAAGGTTAACACCTAGAAAGGATCTACATGGCTGCTCCACCAAACTCGAGGAAGGTCAAT
Organism: Nicotiana attenuata; assembly: GCF_001879085.1. NCBI lineage: Eukaryota > Viridiplantae > Streptophyta > Magnoliopsida > Solanales > Solanaceae > Nicotiana > Nicotiana attenuata. Next base: position 209,066 of record NW_017671800.1, read on the forward strand.
CAACCTACAGACCACCAAGATTTCAGAAAATGATTCGTAGAAATGGAGACATTCCTAAGAAGGGCAGCTCTAGCAGAAACAATAAAGGATACGATTGTTGTCACAAGTGCAGAAAGCTAGGACATTTCATCAAAGATTGTCCTCTCCACAATCAGGACCATTACAAACACAATGTTGACAATATGGTTAAGAGGAACCCGGTCCCCGACGGAAAGTTCAAGAGAAGAGATGTTGCTGATAATATTGTAAAGCAAGCTCTAGCTGTCTGGGAGATTCCTCTAGTGAATCTGAGGGTGATGATGAACAGGCAGACACCTTCATGATGGCTGTTGAAAGCAAAGCTGCAAAATATGATTCCATATTTGCATTGATGGCAAAATCTGATGAGGATGAAGAAGATGATGATGATGAGATAAACTTTCTGGACGTACAAAGAAATTTGAAGTTATATTCTAAAAAGAAGCTGGTATCTTTGGCTAATGTTTTAATTGATGCTTACCACAACCTCATTAGTGATAAAAATATTTTAACTGAGGAAATCAGAGAGTTAGAACAAGATAGAGATGATCTGGTGGTTGTAGTTGTAGATTTGAAGGAAACAGTGGAAGAAACAAAGAAAGAAAATATCTTCTTAAAAATTCAATGGAAAAATGCATGAACTCCTCTAAAGGAAAGGAAGTGGCAAGTGAGGCACATCTTAAGCTTGAAAATGAACTCAAAAATATAAAATTAAGTCTTGATGCTGAACTTGAAAAGAATACAACTTCAGGAAGATTTAAATAGGGTTAAAAATAATCTAGATAAATCTCTGAAGTGGACCTGGTCCTCTGATACAATCACTTTCATGTATAAAAGTAATGGAGGGAACATGCAAGGAATCGGGTTCCGGAAGAAAAAAAACCCCATATAACCCACATAGCAAGTATGTTATTGTGCCTGATAACTGGCTTTGTACTCACTGAGGTAAGACAGGTCATTACAAAGATTCATGTAAAGAAAAGTTTCAGTCCCAACAGAAAAATAAAGTTTTTGTCGAAAAAGTTTCTACTGCTAAGGAACCTGATTCTCTGAAAAAGAAATGTGTGATGCCTGTATGGACAAAAAGAAATTTGATTCGCCCCTTCCCTCATTACAAGGGACCCAAACCTGTTTGGGTTCCTAAGACTAATCTCTGATTCCCTTGTGCAGGCAATAGTAAAAGGAAGCAGTCAAAAAATGATACATAGATATTGGCTACTCTAAACACATGACTCACTCAAGGCCCTGCAAGGTGGGAGTGTATCCTTTGAGAAAAAAGGGAATACATTCTAGGAATTGGAAATATTGGGAAAACACTCTCTCACTCAATTGAGAATGTGTATTATGTGAATGGCTTGAAGTATAGCCCGCTGAATATCTCACAAATCTACGAAAAAGGAAACAAAATGGAGTTTTTGTCAAAATCTTGCACTGTCACCAATCTTATAACTGGTAAAGTGGTTCTGATTGCAAAAGGTTCAAAAATATTTATGTTGCAGACTTTGAATCTCCGATGGTGGTGATCTTACATGTCCGAGTATCGTTGATGATGTTGTTGAACTATGGCACAGAAGATTGGGACATGCAAGCTTCACATTGTTGAACAAGCTGATCAAGAAGGACCTGGTTCGTGGGTTACTGAAGTCAAAGTTCAAAGATCACAAGGTGTGTGATGCATGTGTGAAAAGGAAGCAAGTCAAGTCCTCATTCAAGACAAAGAAGGAAGTGAGCACCTCAAGCCCACTGGATCTTCTTCATATGGATCTGTGTGGACCTATAAGGATGCCCATCACAGGAGGAAAGAAGTACATCTTAGTTATTGTTAATGACTATTCAAAGATTCATATGATAAGAATGATCAAGATGAAGAGTATTCAAAGGTTCTTGGAGAAGTTATTGATATGGAAAACGGGAAGGCAGATCTGATGAGTCAGGTCAAGGATTCTAGTGAAGAATATGCAACAGGACCTCCAACTGATTCAGAGGAACCTACTCCCTCCATCACAGCAACTAAAGAAAAAAATAGAGTTGTTGATAATGTGCAAGGCACACCTGATGCTGAGCAGAGAAGTAGTACTCACACTTCCACGGATGCCAATGATGGGTCTCACACGGTGGAACCTGGTCCTTCTCACCCTGAGACTCAGTGTCTAACTGGAAGCACAAAAGCTCACATCCTCTCCTCAATATCATCACTCCTCTCGATTCAGGAATTCAGACTAGATCAAAGAAAAGAAACATGTTTGCTTTCTCAGCTTCCTTATCTCAAATTGAGCCAAGAAACATCAAGAAAGCATTGAAAGATGCTGACTGGATTACTGCTATGCAAGATGAACTCCATCAATTTGAGAGGAACTGTGTATGGCACCTAGTTTCTCAACCTGCTGACAGAACTGTTATAGGAACCAGGTGGGTATTCAGAAACAAACTGGATGAGTTTGGGAATACAACAAGAAACAAGATCAGGTTAGTAGTTCAAGTCTACAATCAAGAATAAGAGATCGACTATGATGAGACTTTTGCCCTAGTTGCTCGAATGGAAGCCATCAGAATCCTCATTGCCTTTGCATCTCATATGGAATTCAAACTGTTCCAAATAGATGTCAAAAGTGCATTTCTGAATGGGTATTTAAAGGAAGGGTATTCGTCAAACAACCACCTGGTTTTGAGTGTCATGAGCATCCTGAACATGTATTCAAACATGGCAAGGCATTATATGGGCTGAAACAGGCCCCTCGTGCATGGTATGAAAAGTTGTCCAAGTTCCTTCTTTAAAATGGCTTTACAAGAGGAAAAATCGACAATACCCGATTTTTGAAGAAACGGGGGAGGAACCTACTGATTGTGCAGATCTATGTTGATGGCATCATTTTTGTACAACAGATGATTCCCTATGTGAGGTGTTTGCAAAGCTTATGGGAAGCGAGTTTGAGATGAGTATGATGAGGGAACTGAACTTCTTCCTAGGGCTACAAGTGAAGCAAACCTCTAAGGGAAAATGGTAAGTGATGAGAAATACATTAAGGAGCCTATGAAAAGGTTTGAGATGGAAAGCACAAAGATCATTAATACTCTCATTGCTACTGCTACTCGTCTAGACATGGACGAACCTAGTTCCCTGTAAATGAAACTATGTATCGGGATATCATTGTATCTCTCTTATACCTAATAGCCAGCAGACCTGACGTTGTGTTTAGTGTTGGGTTGTATGCTAGATTCCAATAAGTCCTAAAGAATCTCATTTGAAAGCTGTCAAAAGAATTCTGAGGTAATTCACAGGAACGCAGGACCTGGTCCTCCATAATCCCTCAGGAGATAATTTTGACTTGATTGGGTATGCTGATGTCGATTTTGCTGGTTATATAGTGGATAGAAAGAGCACATCTAGCATGAAATACTTTTTGGGATCTCGCTTGATTTCATGAAGTACAAAGAAACAAAATTCTATGGCCCTCTCTACTGCAAAAGCTGAATATGTGGCAGCTGCCTCCTGTTGTGCCCAACTGTTGTGGATCAAGCAACGATTGGAAGACTTTGGTGTATTCTCTAATTGTGTGCAACTGCTATGTGACAATACAAGTGCCCTTAATATGGCAGAGAACTTGGCCCCTCGATGATTGGTTATGAAAGGATGGTAAGGTAAATTGCTAAAAAGTGTTTTCTGGCAACTTCTAACTCAATTCTATACCGCTACAGGTAAACACGCATGGCAACTACAGGACAAACAAGTGGCTAATGACATTGTAAATTTTTTGTGAAGATGATGCTCGCATTTTCAAAATTTGTCAAGGAACCTGGTTCCTATGACTCAGGTTAGTAGTTCCTATTACACTCATATGCATTTTGAACTGCTAGTGTGCCACATCATTAATTGCATCCGCTTCTTCTTATACCTCTTAAACGACCCGACTACCCATTCCTTTTTCTCACACCTTATTGTAACCGATCCCTCTTTTCCCTCTAAATACCCCAAACCATCTTTTTGTGTATTCCCTCTCTCAGAATCAACCATGTCTTCACCACAATCTGAGTCTCCCAAAGCTACTAAAGACATCCATGTTGTGTCTCTGTATCTCAAAGCACAACCATGTAGATAGGAGTGTCAGTTCCTGATATGGTGGATGGTGTGTTGTGTCTGGTGTTTCTGAAACTCAATGTGCTCAGGGTTTTGATCTGAATATTTCTTCAATATCAAGTAATGCTCCATCCTCTTTTACTGATACTGCATTGTTGGAAATTATTGTGGGTAAGATAGGTGAATATGTTTTGACTGGTGTTGTTATGGAATGTCTAGTTGGGGATTCTTTGTCTGGTGATGTGGGTACTGGGACTCGGGGGGGAGAACGAGGAAATGGGGACAAGGTATCTTAAAGTGACCAAGCATTGGTCAGTACTATAGGGGAGCCTACAAAGGGACCTAGTCCCTCTGCCCAAGAGGGGTTCTCGGCTCCTACCTGGGATGAAACACCAAGCTCTACTAGATAGCCCCTGGGCAGTACTAACCCTTCATATTCTTCTCACCTTGATACATTCCATTTGGAGGTTGTTTACTCTGAGATAAAGTTTGTGTTTGCGGGAGAATTTGATGATAGCGAGGATGACTTATCTACAAAAGTTGTTGGGGTTGGTAGTGACGAAGGATTTGAAAAGGAAAAGTCTATTGAAAAGAAGAATACTGTTGAGTAGAAAAGGCCACTCAGAAAGAGGCTAAGTAGTTGTGAGGAACCTGGTTCCTCAAAGAGAGCTAGAGTTGATGTGTCTGGGCTTGAAAGGAAAGCAAAATTGAAAAGTAGAAAGTTATGTGGGGCAGAGTTTTTGACACTGACATTCTTGATAAGTTTGGAATGACGTAGTTGGTAGAAATCTGCGACTTCCAAAACTGAACTCATCACTTTACTGTTCAGAGTCCAAAGGTCTGTGAGGAGGAAGTTCACAGTTTCTATGTTGATTTGTTCATAGTGGAAGGTGACACCATCTATTTGAAGATCAATGGGGTAGAATTTGTGATTGATGAGGTTGTGCTCGAGGATATTCTTGGGGTGCCTGCTGAAGGGCTCTCAATTGTAGAGGGAACTTGTTCTGCAAGTTTTAGATATCAAGCCTTGTTGTTCAACAAGGGGAAATGAGTGCACAAGAAGGCACTGCTTCCAGAATACCAACTCTTGTTCGAGTTGGTGAATAAGGTCTTGCTACCAAGAGCTGAAAGGTGATCCATTGCCTCTATAGCAGACCTGGTTCTTTTGGAGGCACTGGACAGCTACACTCCCATCAATCTGCCTGGAATTTTGGTTGAACACATGAAGAAAGTAGCAGACTTCAAAGATGAAAAACATGGGTTGCCATAGGGGTTTATGCTCTCAAAAGTCAAATGATTTGAGGTCCCCTTTGGGGAGAACAATTGTGGGAACTCGTAAACAAATGTTCTCAATGAATACCTTGGAGGAATATGAGTATGTTGACAAAAGGGGGGGAATAGGCAACGATTCCACAATCTCTCATCTTATTGATGCCCAAAATGCTGCAAATGAGGAAATTAGGCGACGAAAAGTGCAGAATGTTATTCTTGAGTCTAAGCTCAATCACGCCAGCAAGGAACCTGGTTCCATCAATCCTCAGGGAGAAGAAGTTGCCTGCCTAAAAGCTAAAAATATGGAGTTGAGGAACCAAGTGGAGAACCTGAATGAGCAGATGATCAACGATCAAAGGGTTGTTAATGCTTGCATTGACAGCCTCCTCAAAGCCCTTGCTTCCTAGTCCTTTCCTTCTCCATCCAGTGTCCCCTATCTTACCCTTTTGCCTAAGGGTGTTAAACTGGTCGGGTTGACCCGGTTCCGGACCGGCCCAGACCGGTAGAACCCGGAACCGGCCCTGCTGGGCTGGTTTGGGTAGGGGGTTGGGGGGTTGGTCCTAGTTCTTTGAAACGGGTAACCGGCCCGGTTGAACCCGGAAGAGTGAACAGTAACTCTTACTGGATTAACCGGCCCGGACCGGCCCAGTTCAAACGGCTACTCTTTTTTTTGTTTTTTTTTTTAATTTTCGAATTCTGTGGGCAAGAAATTGAACATGAAAAAAAGAAGGGAAAAAATAGCAAGTAGCAGTACTTGTACATGTTCTTGTAGATCCATAATTACTGCAAAATCAAATGTTATTAATCGATTTGCAACACCAAGAGGATTACAATTGATTTTCCCTGGAAACCCTAGATGAAAGCAAATACCCAGAATTTTTGTGGTAAGAGCATCAGCAGTTGATAGTTCATTTAACTTTGTTGAACGCATGGAAAAAGCCTGGTTGATTTCCAAGGTATTTTTTACCTATTTGTATTATGTGTTTTGTTTATCTGTTCATATTTGTTTACAATTGATTTTCCCTGGAAACCCTAGATTAAAGCAAATACCCAGAATTTTTGTGGTAAGAGCATCAGCAGTTGATAGTTCATTTAACTTTGTTGAACGCATGGAAAAAGCCTGGTTGATTTCCAAGGTATTTTTTTTTACCTATTTGTATTATGTGTTTTGTTTATCTGTTCATATTGTCATGTGACCCGGAGAACAATCCCTTATTCTGCAAAAGATGCAGCATGTTGTTGGTAATCTGGAATGTCTCCGCTTGTATTTGGGGTACAGCAATGGCGGTGGCCAGGTTGTCAGCTGTTGCCTGTGCCCAATCATAAAGTGCAGCTTCTGGCATAAGAGGTGCCACCACTGCTTCGTTTGGCACATTGATGTTTTCCCTGTTGTCCATTTCAGTTGCGAGTTGGTGTGTTTGTTGTGATTGTTTGTTCTTCTTGTTGGCACGGTTTAATGCCCTAAATGTTTTCTCGGGGTCTGAGAGTCCTTCAAGCAGTTCACCAGTCCTCGAAGAATTTCTAGGCATACACCTGAATCACACAAGAGTTCAAACGTGAGAATTTCAACGAAAAATTATTTAACACCGTAGAAAATTGATCTAAACTAATAATTCTATCACACTTTCTAAGTTGCAATAAATAACACCGTTAACTCCCCGGCAACGGCGCCAAAATTTGATCACGCCCAACTATGCCTTATAAAAGACAAAGCGGTTGTTGCAAATATAATCCGGTTTTTCAAGTCCGGAGTCGAATCCTCAGGGAACTAACCTATCTATTACAACTCTTAGCGATGCTAGTACAAGCTCAAACAATTTTCGGATGCAAGATTTTTATCAATAAATAGTGAGATTTGTTTAACTAAAGTAAAAGGATATTAAAACTAACACTATTCTAAATTAAAGATAATTCAATGGTAAAAAGATCTAGGGTATTGATTTCCCCAATTGCTAACTTAATTCTTAACTCTTTTGCTATAATCTCGCTGTAATACTCTATGAGGATTATGAGCTATGGATTACCGCAATTATCTCTCGATCAACTACAATAATTTACTAGAGCATTCTCTCGAACTACTCTAGCTGATAATTTATGCAGCTCTGAATTATCCCACCAAAGTTTCGTTATCTCTAACCCCACTTTTAAATTCAAGTAATGAATCTCTTCAATTACCCAAAAGTGGTGTTGTTCAACAACAATCTAACCTAGTATTCTTTCTCAAGCAACACAAGGCAATTAGACACGATTAATCGAGGGCCCATTCAATTAATCACCATACAAAACATAGTTGAACAATCATATAATAAACCCGGCTCGATTATAACAAAATTGAGTCAAAACTTCATCTAACAGTTGGTTCCATCAACCCTAGATTAAATGTTTAGCTACTCATGGTAAAACAAGATAAAACCATAAAATCACTCATAATTCGCAAAATAATGATAACAAGAAGAAGAATGAAAAACTCTAATNATAGGTGAAATATTGCATTTTAGAGGTATATATTTAAAACCCTTGGTGAATTTACTTGTTGTTAAAAATATAAACCTTTCAATTTGTAAGTTTGAATTATGAAATAAAATCAGCACTTGCAAATTGCAATAAGTGCAATTTTTTCCCATCTTCCTTGTATTCTTTATGTTAGTACTTTGTATTAATATAACTTACAATATTTATACAAAATTCCAAAAAAAAAATTAAAAATACACTAAACCCGGCCCGGCCCAGCCCCCTCAACCCGTAACCCTTACGGTTTAATTTTTATCCGTATGAACTCGAACCCGTTAAACCCGTTAAGAACCAACCCGGAACTGGCCCGGACCGTAACCCGTACGGGTCCAAAAAATAGAGGCCCGGCCTGGCCCACCCGTTAAACACCCATACCTATGCCAGCTCTTGTTTAATCTTATCATGTCCTTTTGTTGTCCTTCCTTTGGATTGTGGTACTCTAGTTTTGTTTGACTTCTGTATGTTTGTAATTATGGTACTGCTACAATATTTTTTCCCTAACTTAATGAGCATCGTCTTCTATTAATGCATGTTATACTCTTGCGTTCTGTTTTTAGCTACGTTGTGTGCATACAAGTGGCATGAGTTAACTTTGCTGGACTTCTTTTTGCATTTACTCGGCTAATTCTTTTTTATGATTCCAAAAGGGGGAAGAAAATTGAAAGGGAAAAAATGAAGGGAAGAAACAGGTTCTCAAGGGGAATATGACTATTCTGCAAGGGGAACAATATGGAGATCTGGTTCTCAGGGGGAACTTCAATTCTAAGTTTGTCATCATCAAAAAGGAGGAAATTGATAAGTTATGTGTCTTTGTGTTTTCATGATTTAACAAACTTCATATGAGAACCAGATAGGGAAAGGTTCTCAAGGGGAGTATGGCTATTTTGCAGGGGGAACAATATGGGAGATATGGTTTTCTCATGGAGAATATTAATTCTAAGTTTGTCTTCATCAAAAAAAGAAAATTGATTAGTTATGCTATCTCGTGTTTTGATAATTTGCCAAACGCTCTCGAGGAACCAGATAGGACCAGATGTGATCAGTTCCCTTGGTCGTCGTACAGTCAACTCTACAGTTGTAAAAGTTGTTCCATTGTATCGACTGACAGCAGATATGTTACTTGAAAATTGAAAGGGAGGAAACAGGTTCTCAGAGGAAATATGGCTGATTCGTAGAGGGAACAATGCGCAGATCTGGTTCTCAGGGGAAATATCAACTCTAAGTTTATCATCATCAAAAAGGGGAAAATTGATAAGTTATATATCTTTTGTTTTGATGATTTGACAAACTTCATGAGAGAACCAGATAAGGAACCTAAAACAATTAGTTCCTTTGCGCTAAGAGTAACGAGTTAGATGTCTGGTTCAACTCTCAATGAAATCAGTTAAGGGAACAACAGAGGGAACAGATTGAGATCAGTTCCTCCAGTCACAGTACATGTCAACTCCTTACAGCTGTTAAAGTCGTTGCATTATTGCACTAGACACACAACAGTGCAGCAGTCACTTTATGGGGCATGCCTTGTACCAGATATTTGCTTACATCATCCCAGTGACCTCATACACACATATTATCAACATGAGGCAAGGGATTTCATGGTTAAAAAACTTGCAAATCAAAAGATAATATTCTTTCAAGTGCTAGCCACCACATCTCTCAAGAACAAAGCTACTGCAACCTCAAAGGCCAGATCCAAAGATTGAAGATATCTTAAGTCCTTAGGTTTGTTGAGTCTTTATTATTTTGTTCTTCACTTGTAATTCCTAGTTAGCTAAGTTAGAAGCATTGTGTAGGAAACCTTTGTAAATCATAAACCATTGTGTTTGTGTCTTGGCTAGAGTTAGTCGAGTTATAAGTCTTTGTAATAGAGTTATTACAAAGTGGCTTGTAATAGAGTTGTTACAAGTTAGTGAGGGATTAAGAGGTTAATTCCTAGGTTACAATAGGTTGTAATCTAAAGATTGCTCAGTAGTGAAGTTGAAATCCTACAAGGGTAGGTCGTGATTTTTAATCCCGTGAGCTGGGAGTTTTCCACGTAAAACTTCTTTGTGTCATTTGTTTACTGCAGTGTGCGTGTGTTCTGTGGGAACTAATAGAGAACCTGTTTCTCTATATAGTTTGGTGGACCCTTGTATTCTATCATTGTGGCACCACTTGCATAGACATGTAGCGTACCAAAGATTTTAACATTTTGTCTAATACTTCCCATTGTACACCTAAAAAAAGTTTGGTCTAGTTCTTAAGCCATTATACATGGGTAGCTTTCGACTATAAATTAACTTACATACTAATTCGAGTAGCCAATCACCACCACCACGATCTGCCTGCCTACCACCATTATCACTACTAATCCACTGTCTCAGTTGGCGTGCTAATTTGGATAAGCAATAAACGCACTTTGAGAGAATATAACATAGCTGATTGACGGGCGCTTTTGCAGTGGATACACGCATGAATGCACCAACAATTAAAGATTACCATTACTTACAATTCATTTTTATGATTTCATAGTACATAATATTGTCTATCCAATTTATAGAACTGGGCTAGTGGGATCAAGCATTTTCGACACTATAAAACGAACTTAATTTTCATCAACATTTGTCAGCAGCAAAATGAAAGGCCTTTCTAATTTGTTCTTATGCTTTTCTCTTTTCATTGTCTCTTTCATAACAGAAGCCGACTCAGCTTCTCAAGCACAAAACAATGGCATTTATATTGTTTATATGGGTGCTGCGGCTTCATCTAATGGTGGTACCAGACATGATCAAGCGCAGCTTATGAGCTCCTTGATCAGAAGGTAAGAGTTTTTAACATATCTATTTTGCATGCCTTTTAGGAATTGACATGCATATTAAAAACCCTTAGATATATATGATACTTTTGCTATATTAGATATTGTTGTGTTTTTTAATTACTCATATACATTTGTCGCGTAAAGATTTTTAAACGTTATCACGTCATTCAAAGGATATACATAGGTTAGCATCCTAATTAAAATGTGGGATTCGTAATTTTTAAAATAAGATAGGCTACTTGCTACAATAGTTAAAGTTGACCTGATGGTTTCTTATTGTGGCGCTATATAACTTAAACTCTATTTTTTATTACTTCCCAGAGTCTTTATTTCTTTTAGTCAAGTACCTGACATATAAAATGAAAAAAGGGGTAGCAGTTTTTACCGTGAATGTGTGAATAGGTTATATATAGAATTTAATTGGTGTTAACTGGTTTTTTTCAAATTTTCTTTTTTCTTCACGTCCCTAAAATAACATAACATTAATATATATCTGGTTTATGTTAGGAACAAGAATGCAGTGGTACACAGCTACAAGAATGGTTTCTCAGGATTCGCAGCACGTTTATCAGAAGCTGAAGCTAAATCCATGGCTCAAAGACCTGGAGTTGTCTCTGTATTTCCTGATCCAGTACTGCAACTCCACACTACACATTCATGGGATTTCTTGAAGTATCAAACTGATGAAAAAATTAATTCAAGTCCAAGCTCTGGTTCTGATTCATCATTAATTGGAGCTGATACCATAATTGGCATATTGGATACGGGTAGGATATTTCAGAAAAGTCTTATTACATCATAATATAATACTGCCAATTTATTGCAGTTTTCTTTGTTTATAATTAAGACAAGGATCATAAGATCATCAATATTATATTCAGGTATATGGCCAGAATCTGAGAGTTTCAATGACAAGGATATGGGTCCAATTCCAGCCCGGTGGAATGGAACTTGCATGGATGGCCAAGATTTTGGCTCTTCAAAATGCAACAAGTAATTTTCTCCTCCTTGTTTTCGCGCTTTCTTTTATAAGGTTCATGGTTACAACAAAACTCCACCTGTAAGAGTTTCACATAGAATATACTTACATAGTTGGCTCAAAATCTTGTAGAAGACGATGGTTGTGGTAGGTTGAGGGACAACGTAAGTTTAGTCTGATTATGACTATCCTATTAGGAATTGATACAAAGAATTTATAGGCGGATCCAACTAACTTGGGCGATTTTACGTATAGTTGATTGAGAAAAGAAGAATTGTACCTATAACAAGGATATATGATTAGTAGTAGCGGATCCATTAATTTCTTTAAGGGTGTCAAAATATAAAGAAGCAAATACACGAATAAGCTCAAGGTTTTAATAATCAACTATCTTTAGTGTAATTTTCCCGGGGAAGGGGTGTCAATTGACACCTCTTAACCTAAGGTGGCTCCGCCTTTGATGATTAGAAGCTTATAGTTTTTGGTCTTTTATGATGATTGTAACTTTCTATGATCAGGAAGATAGTTGGTGCAAGATTTTATGAGGAGTCTGATGACAGTGGAACAAAAATAGCTGGATCAGCCAGGGACGAGAACGGACATGGTACTCATGTTGCGTCTACTGCAGCTGGGAGTCCTGTTGCAGGTGCATCCTACTATGGCCTAGCTACAGGAACTGCCACGGGTGGATCTCCGGGTTCAAGGATTGCCATGTATCGTGTCTGTACTACTTTTGGATGCCGCGGATCAGCTATCATGAAAGCATTCGATGATGCAATTGCAGATGGGGTTGATGTTTTATCACTATCACTTGGTTCATCACCCGGACTTGAACCTGATTTTCCGAGCAATCCTATTGCCATAGGAGCATTTCATGCTGTAGAAAAGGGCATTGTTGTTGTTTGCTCTGCTGGAAATAGTGGCCCTGGCCCAAAAACTGTTGTCAATACAGCTCCTTGGATTCTAACAGTTGCAGCCACCACCATTGACCGTGACTTCGAGACAGACGTTCTCTTGGGTGGAAACAAGCTGATTAAGGTAAAGACTAACAAACTTTCTTCTGTACAATGCTAAACATCAATCCTCAGCTTTGCCTTTCATGTTTATCTATTCATATACTTGGTATCCTCGTTGAGTTTCAGGGTGGAGGTATAAACTTTGGTAACATGACAAAATCGTCAGTCTACCCTTTGATTCATGGCAATTCAACCAAATCAAACGATAATGTTTCTGAGGCGGATGCAAGGTAAATGGAAGATCAAGAACGTTGAGTGACTTTTTAGTTACAAAAAATAGTTTAGTGACTGTGCAATAAAGTAAAAGCTGAATGACAATCTATGAAATTAACCCCC
>NW_017671800.1:222089-249786 GCF_001879085.1 Nicotiana attenuata
TACGTTGGTCGAACTAAAAGTTAAAAAAGGTAAACGTCGTAAGTAGTACGAATACTACTGAAGTTAAACCCCCCCTAACCCCCCCCCCCCCCTAAAAAAAAATGAAACGGTTTATACATATAACTTAAAATGGTGGTGTTTCAGGAGTTGTGTTCCTGGTTCATTGGATGAAAACAAAGTCAAGGGGAAGATTGTTCTTTGTGAAAATCTTGATGATGGCGGATATTTTCCCAGTGACAAGCTAGACGAAGTAAAGAGTCGAGGTGGAGTTGGATTTATACTAATAGATGATGATGAAAGAACAGTGGCACCCAAATTTAAATCCTTCTCAGCTGGTGTAGTCTCTAAAAAGGATGGAAATGAGATCCTCGCCTACATTAACTCGACGAGGTAATCACTGTTAGTTTCCAATAGTAGGCTATATTTCATGTAATTTTCTACTTGCTGCATCAGGTATGATATTCCAAGAGTCTTTTTAATCTGGATTAAGACTTGTATGACAGTATAAGCATAACTGCATAAGTGTTAATTAGAGGACAATTGTAAGATTTATCGGACATCTAGTTTTAGAGTACTTTTACCTTAAAAGACTAATTATTTGGTATAGTTCCTAAGTGCACAAACAGTTGACAATTCTTCAAAATTCTGAAGGAATCCAGTTGCATCAATTTTACCAACTGTTTCCATAACAAAGTACAAACCAGCTCCAGTTGTGGCTTACTTCTCATCAAGAGGCCCTGCGTACAACACCCCTAACCTCCTCAAAGTAAGGCCAACATTTCATCTTTGATTGTATTCTTAACAGAAGTTCGCTAGGCGCAGTAAAACATGGGCTAAATGGATTTTCATTTGTTCTTGCAGCCGGATATTACAGCACCAGGGGTTGCCATTCTTGCTGCTTGGCCTGGAAATGACACGAGTGAGGCTCTCCGCGGCCAAAAACCACCAATTTTCAACCTACTCTCAGGCACTTCCATGTCCTGCCCTCACGTATCCGGTATTGCTGCAACAGTCAAATCAGTAAACCCTGCCTGGAGTCCTTCAGCCGTCAAATCAGCTATTATGACCACTGGTAAAGAACCTAATAAAAGTAAACTACTCACTGTTCTTTTGTTTTAGTGAACCGTTGCTTACTCCAAATTTCGCTTCAACAGCTATTCAGACAAACAATTTGAAGGCTCCAATCACTACAGTCTCTGGATCCAAAGCAACACCATATGACATAGGTGCAGGAGAAGCGAGCACTTCAGGTCCATTAAAACCAGGTCTAGTCTACGAGACAGATGTCGCCGACTACTTGCAGTTCCTATGTTCTGTTAGCTTTAACATATCACAGATAAAGCTGATCTCAAATACAGTTCCTAAAGACTTTTCATGTCCTAACAACTCAACCTCTGAAATGGTTTCTAATATGAATTATCCATCAATAGCTATTTCTAGTCTCAAAGAAAACGAGCCGAAGAAAGTTACTAGAACTGTTACAAATACTGGTGAAGAAGCATCAGTATATACTGCAATTATTGAGGCACCAACAGGATTGGAAGTCCAAGTGATTCCAAGTAAATTGGAATTTACAAATAAAAGCAAGAAATTAAGCTATGAAGTGTCTTTCAAAGCTTCATCTACCTCAAAGGAAGATCTGTTTGGATCAATTACTTGGACAAATGGTAAGTACAAAGTCCGGAGTCCATTTGTCGCGAGTAGTAATTAACACAAATCCATGAGAACATTTTCAGACCTATAAGTAGTCTAGAAAGTTTGTATGCAATGTTACAAATCCATGAGCAGAATCATGTTATCAACCTATCATTGTAACAACAAGAGTAATCATGAATAAAATATTGTTGTGATCAAAACTATATCCAATTTTGAATATCACAATGTGCGTCAGTCAATTCCACTAGAAGTTCATTGGTGGTGAGAGCGTAAACGTTATCTTTGTTGCTGTTTCTACCCCACGAAGCTCATCCTCTACATCAGCGATGAAGTCACTCTTATGGTTGAACTTCTCTTTTGTCCATGTTTGGAACCAGATTGCTTGATATTATTGACAATTAGGCCTCTTGGGGTCCCGAGTTCGAGCCATGGAAACAGCTGTTTAACCAAAAAATAAGAATTTCGCTCAAAGCTTGCTATTAGAAGAACTCGGGTTACTCATAATCAAATAAAAATAAGAATAATTGATATGAATAGTTGCAAGATAGAAAGCAAAGTAATTCAGTGTATTCCAATAGTGTTTCTTGTCCTTACAAAAGTTTATTCCTCTCCTTTTATAGCTATTTCTAAGTAATACGTTTCTTTCCTTCCATAATGGAGTTATTATGGGCAATTAATGACATTTAATGCAACGTTATAATTGGCAATCGTAACTGCAAATATAATCCGGTCTAAAAGTCCGGAGTCGAATCCCACAGAGAACTAAGGCTTAGCTGTATCTGTTTAATATCACTAAGAAGACAAGATTGAAAATAAATAAACAGCTGAAAACTAACTATGCTTGAATTGTAAACAATTGGAATAAAGGTCTAAGGTAATGGTTTCCCCCGTTGTTGATTTTCTTGGTTGTAAGTTTCTTATAGCGTTGACTTAGTTGCCTCTATCAATCATGAACTCTCCAGCTATCATAAATCTCTCTCAAACAATTATGATAATTTACTAGACGCACTCTCTCAAGCTACGCTAGCTAGATTCGCATTACAGTTCACTTAGATTGCACCCGAGGTATCGTTATCTCTAATCCAACCTCTAAACCCTCGGTTATGACTCTTGTCTATACTCCGGGAGTGATGTTGTTCAAACAACTACCTAAATATGCACTCTCTCTCAAGCAGATACATAATAAATAGGAACGGCTAATTGAGGATCCTTTCAATTAACCACAATCAAAACATAGTTGAACAAATAGAGATTAAACTAATTCAAATCTATATTACTTATAACAACCAATTCATCCCCAACAGGTTTCACCAAAACCTTAGATTAGAAAAGTTAGCTACTCATGAAAATAAAAAAAATCACAAACGAATTCATATTCAAAGGTAAAAGAACAAAGAAGAAGATTAAAGATTGATGCCCAATGATCCTCCTTGCCTCTTGCCCTTCCTTCCGATGTTTTTCACTTCCAAAAATCATTCTCTCCCTTCAAAATAGGTTTAGGACCCCTTTTATACAAGTTGGAATAGTGTAGGGCCGAAATAACCTTGTCCCGGATGAAATAGACTTCTTTTTTACGCCTGGAGCGGCGTGCCGCGGCCAGACAAGCTCTCTGATTTTCTGCCGCGGTTAGTTCCGCGGTCGCGGTTTCGATCGCGTTTTTCACCCTGTTCTGTTCAGAATTTGGAAAAATGTAAAACAAGAAAATTGTATCCCTTTGAATTAGATTTCCAACCATATATTATATAGCCCATATGGAGTTCGGAGCAGAATGTTATGTCCAGTTTACTAGACAGTGCGCAATATGCCTCATCGAGTCTTCGTTTGTTCTCAACTATCAAATTTGACCCCCGAACACGATCCCGGCTTAATTCCTTGAGCTTTTACTCAGACTTCAAAGCTTCAAATCACTTAAATTCATTCCATAACATCTATATAGCTCGGAAGAACACCTACAAGGCATAAAACACACAATTAGTGCAAAACACTAGCGATTAAAGCGCAAACTCAACTAAAGTGCAGTAAATTAGAGTGTAATAAGCGACTAAAATACGTAATTATAGCCTATCATCAAGCACCTATCCCTACTGTTTTTCTTGGACCTCTGCTCGTGTCTGTTAAAGCTCGTGCCTCTTTAACTATTCTCTACCAGCTGTCATTCTTTTACTGATCCACGTGTCATGACATATCTTCACATAATAAATTCAGTATACTAACTTGAATTTTCCCAATACAGATAGTCCCCCCACTTGCCATTTATTCAACAATAGAATATGGGAAGTGGATCTTTATTAAAGCGGAAATTTTTGCTGCCATTATACTTTTTCCATAACTGACATTTTATATGTCACTTCCATTTAATGCTAGTGACACGTGGCATCTTCTAATCGGATCTGCAGTTCTTCATCATCTTTTAGGGCTTTATTGCAGCTTCATTAATTACGAAGTGACAGTTTTCATCATGGCGTTTTCATCATTACACATTTTCCTTGACGGTTGCTTTTTAGTATAAATATAGCTTTCGTTTTTGTCTTTCTCATAAAAAGTTGCCTATCTTAGAATGTTCATTCTTGTTTTCTTCCTCGTACAGCTCCCCATTGTTGATGAACTTTCCCTTGCTCCTGTTAGAAGCGGAAGACGGGGAAGATTGCATAGTTTAGGGTCTTCATCTACACGAGGTGTTTCTTTACCTCCATCAAGTTCCACCCCTCCTTCCAGAACTAGGGGTTCTCTTTCACATAGATCTTCTTCTAGAAATAAAGACTCTAGTGAACCATTTCGTGAACCTTTAGTTGATGAAATTATCCCTTCTGAACTATTTTTTTACTCTGATAGAGAGCCAATTAGGAATCAAGTTTCTTCTATGTCTTCTTTGGATCGTGTTGACGTTTATCCTTCTCAGATTACTGAAGGTTTAATTTCTGTTGTCCGTAAGGATTGCCACTGGAGCCCTGACTTCCCTATTATAATTCCCAATTCAAACCAAAGAATTACATCTTACATGACTGTATTTTCTTTTGTGTATACATATCCCTTTACACTGAATTTCAAACCCCCCATTGATCCTGTTATTATTGAGTTCTGCCATTTTTTCAATATTTGTCTGGGACAAATTGGCCCCATTGTATGGAGGGTTGTTGTTTGTCTAAGGCACTTAGCAAGATTGGCTAACTTGCCTTTCACTTTCTTTTATCTGATCCACCTCTACTCCCCTAAACTTTTCCGTCATGGGATCTTTACTTTAGTGGCGAGGAGTAAAAGAGTACTAGTTAGCCTTAAAGATGATAAAGATCGTGGCTGGTATGCCATATTTGTTGCTGCTCCTACTGTAGGTTTAGTAGGTAAAGAAAATGTACCATTCCCCGAAAAGTGGAATTTTGCACGTGAGTTTTAATCTCGCAACTTTCTTCTTTTTTTCCTTCTGAAGGGATTTATTTTTCCCGCTGCTGTTTAACTTTCTCCTTTTTCAACAACCATGGGAACTGTTGACGAGATTTCCAATTTTCGTGGCTGGGTAGAAAAGTTATTGGCTGTTGCGCCTATGGAAGGCAGATCTTGGAAAAACCTTTCACAAAGGTTTGGTTGGAAGGTCAAAACTCATGGCAAAATACTTTACTCTTTTTTTTTTTTATATTATTGTTCATCTTTCCTTTAGAATTTATTTGACCCTTCTTTTTATCAGGGTTCCCCATACGTAGGGTAAGTGCTGATGCAATCGCGGTTTCCAGAGTTTCTTTGGAAAGAGCTCAAGAGATAATCTTGAGTTCTTCATCGAAAAGAAAAGCTGATACGACCCAAGATTCTGAAGAGGAAGAGGAACAGGATGGAAGTTCCTTGGTTAAAAGGCCACGGGCCAGAAGACGCGTCTTGTCAGACGATGAAGCGACTCCTCCCCGTTCTATTCTCGTGACCGAGCCTGTTAGTGCTACATTGGTGAGTTCTGATGATGATACTCCTGCGGCAGCTCGTGACTCCGATGAACAACTTTTTTCTCGTGGGTTTGATAGTGAGAATTTGGATTTGGTTTCAGATGAAGTGCCTCTTGCCTCTTTTACCATGTCTGTCCCTGTGGTGTGTTCTTTGCCAGTTGTTACTGCTACTGTTTCTGCTCTGCCCCAAGCCATTATGACTTCTTCTTCAGTCCCCACTATCACCATTCCTTGTACTGAGGTTGGTTCTTCAAGTGGAAGTGGAGGGATAAAGCAGATTACCATTGAGGTCCCTGCCGATGGTAATCTTTTGAAAAAATTAGGTCGGGCTGACGTATGGTTAAAACCCTTGATTGGCCCAGTAGAAAAGTCCAAGCTAGAAAGTCATAGTTCTTTGACTTGGATGAATGATATAGTGAAATCATCACTGAAGGTATTTGCTGCTCTTTTGTTTTTACGCTTTATTCAATTCTTCTTTCACTAAGGTTCTTACCCCTTTTTTCTTTTTCAGATCAATCTCATTGGTACATAGATGATGAAAAGGGTTTCTCATACGGAGCAGTTAATGCATGACTATCAAGTTGAGGCAGACAATTGGAAATAACAGTATGAAAGTCTTCAGCTGGAGATGGAAGTGTTAGAAGAGAACAAGCGTACCTTAGAGCAACAATTGAAGGTCTTGATTTCAGAGTTAGTAGTTGAAAGAGCTTCTTCCAATCAGGCTGACAAAGACAAAAGTCTCCTTGAGGTATCATTTTCCGAGCAACTCTCCAAAGCCAGTGAAGAGATTAGAGGTTTGAAGGCCTTGCTGAACGAAAAGAGTTTATGCAGGTGAACTTGTTCAGCCATTACCCGAGAACCCAGNCAAAGTTCTCCATATGTTGTGTAAGTGTGTTTATGTGTGTGTGTATATATATTATAGTTTCTCAGCACGTGAACGCACGTGTATGACGAGTCATATAGTACACGCTTTTGTATAATAATATAATAGTTACACGCTTTTTGTAAAATTAATTATAAACGTTTTTTTTTTTTATATTATTGTTCATCTTTCCTTTAGAATTTATTTGACCCTTCGTTTTTATCAGGGTTCCCCATACGTAGGGTAAGTGCTGATGCAATCGCGGTTTCCAGAGTTTCTTTGGAAAGAGCTCAAGAGATAATCTTGAGTTCTTCATCGAAAAGAAAAGCTGATACGACCCAAGATTCTGAAGAGGAAGAGGAACAGGATGGAAGTTCCTTGGTTAAAAGGCCACGGTCCAGAAGACGCGTCTTGTCAGACGATGAAGCGACTCCTCCCCGTTCTATTCTCGTGACCGAGCCTGTTAGTGCTACATTGGTGAGTTCTGATGATGATACTCCTGCGGCAGCTCGTGACTCCGATGAACAACTTTTTTCTTGTGGGTTTGATAGTGAGTATTTGGATTTGGTTTCAGATGAAGTGCCTCTTGCCTCTTTTACCATGTCTGTCCCTGTGGTGTGTTCTTTGCCAGTTGTTACTGCTACTGTTTCTGCTCTGCCCCAAGCCATTATGACTTCTTCTTCAGTCCCCACTATCACCATTCCTTGTACTGAGGTTGGTTCTTCAAGTGGAAGTGGAGGGATAAAGCAGATTACCATTGAGGTCCCTGCCGATGGTAATCTTTTGAAAAAATTAGGTCGGGCTGACGTATGGTTAAAACCCTTGATTGGCCCAGTAGAAAAGTCCAAGCTAGAAAGTCATAGTTCTTTGACTTGGATGAATGATATAGTGAAATCATCACTGAAGGTATTTGCTGCTCTTTTGTTTTTACGCTTTATTCAATTCTTCTTTCACTAAGGTTCTTACCCCTTTTTTCTTTTTCAGATCAATCTCATTGGTACATAGATGATGAAAAGGGTTTCTCATACGGAGCAGTTAATGCATGACTATCAAGTTGAGGCAGACAATTGGAAATAACAGTATGAAAGTCTTCAGCTGGAGATGGAAGTGTTAGAAGAGAACAAGCGTACCTTAGAGCAACAATTGAAGGTCTTGATTTCAGAGTTAGTTAGTTGAAAGAGCTTCTTCCAATCAGGCTGACAAAGACAAAAGTCTCCTTGAGGTATCATTTTCCGAGCAACTCTCCAAAGCCAGTGAAGAGATTAGAGGTTTGAAGGCCTTGCTGAACGAAAAAGAAGTTTATGCAGGTGAACTTGTTCAGCCACTTACCCAGACCCAAGAAGACCTTCGTGTGTCCTCTGATAAGGTCAGATTTTTGGAAAGTTCACTTGCACCTTTGCGGTCTTCTTATGATGCTGCTTTGGCTGAGAAGGAAGAACTCAAGAATGAGGCTGACCAATGGGAAAGAGATTACGAGGCTCTTGAGGACAAAACTGCTATTGAAGTGAGTTGGGTTGTTTTAAACACACGCCATGATACCCTTGTGGAGGTTAGCCAAGAGGGTTTTAACTTGAATGCTGAATTGGCTAAGATAAAAGAAACAATTGAGAAAACTCAGCAAGATCAAAGTTTTCCTTCACCCATGGCTGATACTCCTGAGCATATCGAAGCTAATATAGCTATGGTGGATCTCCCAACTCCTTCAAATCAAATCGAGCCTTCTGTTGATGATGATGCTGCTTTAGACTCTTCTTCCGCTCCACAGTGAAAGTTTATGAAGTTTAACTCTTCTTTTTTTTTCCTTGGTGGTTTTACCCCTGGTCCCATTTGGGGCTTATGTTTTTGGAAATGACAAGTCCCCAGGTCTTTCGGGCATTTTGTAAAAGTGACAATTGTTAAGCTAAGTTCATCTAGTTTAACTATATATAAAGTTTCGTTTCAACTTAAATTATTTGGCTTCTGTTTTTACTCTTTTGTCTTGTTTTGTATAATCCAAGGTCTTGTCTTTTTAATTCCTGGTTTTCTGTTCTATCCCTTTTTTTGCATTTTTACAAAGTAAAACTCTTTTATTAACTTCATGGATTTATGAATCGAACATGAATTTATAAAAGAGGGCCCTTTTATATTCGACGCTTAATGAAGAAGACGCCTCAACTTCATAATGGTGTAAATAAAAAAGAAATAGGAACACACATGTTTCTTGAAATAACTTTGATAAAGTTTTTCATTTGAACTTTGTCAAGTTTAAATAACATTACATGTATTTATATATCTTTTATTACTTTTCGTAACTGTTTTCTTTAAAACAGATTTGCAAAAAAAGAAAATCCAAGGGTTTCCTTATGACCCATGCTAAATACTGCCTTAATCCTAAACATCGTAAGATTTTAGAATCTATATGAAGGTTTTTCTTGGTTGGGTTGTGTTTATTGGCTCGTGACTTTACTTGAACTTGGCATTGATGAGTAGACTTTTGGGCTTTGACTTGAACTCTTAGTTGTTTTCAGTATTCCCCTCGCCTTACTTTCATACATTATACATATGTATATTATATAGTCCTCCAAGTGTTTGAGCTTTGAAGTATGAAATCTCGAGCACTTGATATTCCTTCCATGCGGTCCTTTTCCTGAAAAGGAAAAATTATACGGGACTTCGGAGGTACGATTTTAGATGAAGACTGCTTAACCCCTTCAAATTTCCATTCAAAATAGTTGTAACCCTTGACCGGGAATTATGTTCTTTCCACGTGTCTTTCAGGCCGTAATTCATCATTTAGTGTGGGCTAGCTTTTTGACTATCATCTAAAATCGTTAATAAAATTTTAATATTCAAAAATAAAATTGTAAATGGGGATACCTGCCCGTAGGTATTTCTATTTCTTAGAAATAGTATCTCTTCAGATAAACTGCATTCCAGTTTGAGGGTAGAATCTTTGCCATCTATCGTTTCCAGCTCGTATGCTCCTTTTCTTGCGATACCATGAATCTTATAAGGTCCTTCCCAAGTTGGACTTAACTTCCTGCATTAGCTGCCCTCGTGGATTGAAAAACTTTTTTGAGTACGAAGTCCCCAATCTTAAAGTATCTCAGATAGCTTTGGTTGTAGTACCGTTCCATAACTTGTTTTTTGGTGCTGCATCCTTATTAATGCAGCTTCTCTCCTTTCTCTCAAGTAAATCAGGTTTACTCGCATCTCTTCTTCATTTTGAATTCCTAGTAGCTTGTGTATATCTTTACTTGGTTCCCCTATCTCGACTGAAATTAAAGCTTCAGGCTCCGTATAAAAGTGAAAACGGTATTTCCCGCCGTACTTGTTTTTGCTGTTGTTCGATAAGCCCCAAAGACCCCCGGTAATATACCTCGGGCCAATTGCCTTTAGATTCTCCCAGTCTTTTCTTCAAGTTGTTGATAAATGACTTTATTCGTTGATTCAGCTTGCCCATTACCCACGATGGTACGACGTTGAAGTAATCCTTTTAATTCGCCAACTTTGAAAAAATTCTGTGATATGTGTGCCAATAAATTGCGGGCCATTATCAACATACGATTTCCTTTGGTACCCCGAATCGGCATATGATGTTTTGCCAGATGAAATCCCGGACTTCTTTTTCTCGTACCTGTTTAAAAGCTCCTGCTTCCACCCACTTAGTAAAATAATCAGTGAGTATTAATAAAAATCTTACCTTGCCTTTGGCTTGTGGTAATGGACCCACGATATCAATCCCCCACTTCATAAAAGACCATGGTGCAATGACCGGATGTAATAACTCAGCGGGTCGATGCATGTTGTTACCGTATCTTTGACATTTATCACATTTAGTCATAAAATTTTCTGCGTCTTCTTCCATTTTTGGCCAATTGTAGCCGGCTCTAATCATGGTTCTCACCAAAGATCTTCCTCTACATGATTTCCAACAATGCCCCTAGTGTATTTCTCTCAATCACGTACTCTATTTGAGAAAGGCCTGAGGCAATCTTGATATGGACCACCGAACATTTTACGATAAAGATTACCTTGCTTTAAACAATAGCGAGCAGCTTTTTTGCGGAGTGCTTGAGCCTTTTTCTTATCTTCAGGTAAAATTCCATACTGCAAAAAATTGACAATCTCGTTTCGCCAATCCCAAGTTAAATTATTGAAATTTACCTCGTTTTTATCTTGATCAAGTACCGAATGAAATAAATGAATCACAAAAGCATTTTTGTCATTTGTTACTTCTGCAGCAGACACGAGATTGGCTAAGCCGTCTGCCTCGGCATTTTCCTCTCTTGGTATCTGCACGACTTTCCAAGTTTGAAATTGCCTGACTAAATCCCGCGCCTTTTCAAGGTATTCCTGCATCCTTGTTTCTATGGCTGTATAAGTCCCCAGCATTTGGTTAACTACGAGTTGTGGATCGATTTTGATTACGACCTGTTCTATACCAAGTTTTCGTACCAATTCTAAACCTGCAATCACAGCCTCATATTCTGCCTCATTGTTAGTAACAAGATGACATTTTATAGCTTGTCGTATAGTTTCTCCCATGGGTGGTACCAAAACAATGCCTAGTCCTGCCCCTTTTACATTCGATGAACCGTCAGTAAATAAAGTCCAAGTACCTGGATTAGACCCGTTAAATACTTGCAATTCTTTTTCTGCTTCCAATTGCATCCCTTGACTAAAATCTACCAGAAAATCTGCTAAAACCTGTGACTTTATTGCAGTTCTAGGTTGATATGTGATGTCATATTCACTCAGTTCTATGGCCCACTTGGCTAATCTACCTAATAATTCTTGTTTATGCAATATATTACGTAAGGGGTAGGCAGTTACTACAGAAATGGGATGACATTGAAAATAAGGTCTTAGTTTCCTAGATGCCATAATTAATGCAAGTGCAAGTTTTTCTAGATGAGGATATCGAGTCTCAGCATCTAATAATGACTTGCTAACATAATAAATTGGAGACTGTTTACCTTGGTCTTCTCAAACTAACACCGCGCTTACCGCCACTTCTGAAACAACAAGATAGAGGAGTAATTTTTCCCCATCTTTTTGTTTTGCGAGTAACGGTGGATTTGACAAATATACTTTCAAATATTTAAGTGCCTGTCGACATTCTTCGGTCCATTCAAATTGATCTTGCTTTCTTAGGGCTGAAAAGAACCTGAAGAGCTTTTCTAATGATTTGGAAATAAACCTCTCCAAAGCGGCTAATCTTCCTGTCAATCTCTGTACTTCTTTTTTACTCGTCAGAGTATCTGGAATTTCCTCAATAGATTTGATCTGCGCGGGATTTACTTCAATACCACGGTTAGAAACAAGAAATCCCAAAAACTTACCTGACGAAACTCCAAATGCACATTTCTCAGGATTTAATTTCATATTAAATTTACGAAGAATCTGAAATGTATCAGACAGGTGTTGAATATGACCCCTTGTGATTTGACTAGCATATCATCTATATAGACTTCCATGGGTTTGCCTAGATGTTCTTGAAACATTTTTATAACCAGCCTTTGATATGTAGCCCCGATATTCTTGAGACCAAATGGCATTACTTTGTAACAGTAAGTCCCCCTGTCTGTTATAAATGAAGTTTTTTCCTCATCTATAGGATCCATTTTTATCTGATTATACCCTGAATATGCATCTAAAAAACTTAACAATTCATGCCCTGCAGTAGCATCGATTAGTTGATCTATATGCGGTAATGGAAAAGAGTCTTTAGGACAAGCTTTATTTAAATCTGTGTAATCCACACAAACTCGCCACTTACCGTTCTTTTTCGGTACTACTACGGTGTTAGCTAACCAATTTGGATATTTTACCTCGCGGATGGACCCAATTTTTAAAAGTTTTTGCACCTCATCTTGAATCACCTCGTTTTTGAATGATCCTTGCTTTCTTTTCTTTTGTTTGACAGGCGAGTATGATGGATCTTCGTTTAATTTGTGGGTCATCACTTCCGGAGGTATACCTGTCATATCAGAATGGGACCAAGCGAAACAATCTACGTTAGCTTTTAAAAATTCAGTCAACTTACCTTTCATTTCTTGACTTAAGTTGGTCCCGATGTAGACTTTCCTCTCAGGCCAAGACGAAAATAGTGTTACAGCTTCCAATTCCTCAATTTTTGTTTTGATGTTTGCATTTTCCTCTGGTTCTTGTATGGCATCGGGCCTCGAGTCTACATCTGTTCGCCCGTGCCTGGTTGAGGCTTGTATTGCAGCGTCCTCAACTGAATTCTGTAATTGCTATTTTTCTTCGCTTTTTGCGCTTGAATCCGCTATGGAATTAATGCTCCTAGACGCTTGTTGATCACCACGGATTTGCCATATTCCCCATTGTGAAGGGAATTTAATAACTTGATGCAAAGTCGATGGAACAGCTTCCATCTCATGAATCCATGGTCTACCAAGAATCATGTTATAAGCCATATCCATTTCTACCACTTGGAATTTGGTATCTTTAACTACCCCTTCAGCGAATGTGGTAAGTGTTATCTCGCCTTTTGTTACGACGCTCGAGTTATCAAAACCGGATAATGTTTGAGCCTTGGGTATCAACTTATCATCAGCTTGCATCTCATTTACCATTCTTAATATAATGATATTCACGGAACTACCTGGATCATTCAAAACTCGCTTCACATTAGTGTCATGTACAAGTAAAGATATTACCAGTGCATCATTATGTGGGGTTAGCACGCCATCCGCGTCTGCATCATCAAATGTGATCCTATCTTCTTCCAAAACTTGTCGAACTCGCTTCCCATGTGTGATCGTGATTTTTGACACCTTCCTCGATGCTGTAACGCCATTGATCTCTTCTCCTCCACTTATGACATTAACCGTCCTTTTTGGTGAAGGGGGTTTTGGAGCCTCCTGTCTGTTTTTCATATATGTCTGCTTTCTTTTTTCACTAAATAATTCAGTTAAATACCCTTGTTTCAGTAAATGTTCTACTTCACCTTGCAGTAATCTACAATCTGTCATTTTGTGACCGTGATCATGGTGAAATTCGCACCAAAAATCAGGATTTCGCCTGTTCGGGTTCCATCTCATTTCTTTTGGCCAGCGTACCTTGTCGCCCATGTTCCTTAAAACAGCTATCAATTCGGATGTACTTACGTTAAAGATGTAACCGCCGAGCTTCGCCTTGGCGTTTCTATCATCACCACGTGTCTCTCGCGTGTTTCATTCTCTCCCGAACCTTGAAGATGAACCTGACTCCCTATCTCTTGATCTATGATCGTACCTTAAGTTTTCCTGTTTTGAACGTGTCTTTTCCTGCTGGTCCCATGTAAGGTTCATACCTATTTTTACCGGACCTTTTTTCAGTTTCAGCCCGCCTTGAACTTACTTTTTCATCCCTTCGAGATTGAATGATGGTGTCCTCTTCGATCCTCAGCTTCGTGTTGTACCTGTTATAAACATCATTCCAAGTTGTAGCTGGAAATTATCGTAGCCTTTCCTTGAGTCTCCTCGTGGCTTCTGAACTTTTTTCGTTTAGATTGCTAGCAAACACCATAGCTGCCCAGTTATCTGGTACATGTGGTAACGTCATCCTTTCACGCTGGAACCTGTCTACAAATTCTATGAGCAACTCCGTATCTCCTTGCTTTATTTTAAAAATGTCCTCCATTCTTTTCTCAACTTTTTGAGCTCCTGAGTGTGCTTTGATGAATGAATCTACAAGTTCAGCAAAAGAATCTATAGAATTTTCGGGTAAAAGAGAATACCATGTTAAGGCTCCCTTAGTGAGTGTTTCTCCGAATTTTTTGACCAATACTGATTCAATCTCTTTCTTGGTCAAGTCGTTGCCTTTTACACCGGTCGTGAATGCAGTTACGTGATCCCGTGGGTCAGTTGTTCCATCACATTTTTGGAATATCGTGCATCTTAAATTTCTTTGGAATTGGTAGAGTAGCAGCAATTGGCTCCCAAGGTTGTTATGAGAACTTGTGCATATCTATTCCTTTTATTACTGGCGGTACTCCAGGTATTTGCTCTATGCGGTTACTTTGTTCCTTGAGCTATTTCTGCAAGGTTAGTACTAAATTTTGTGAATCTGAATTAATCGGGTTACCTGACCCTCCATTACGAGATTCGCTAGGAGTTCCTCTACTGCCTGAGTTAACGAGCCCTGAGCGAGGATTTTCTAAGGTGTTGTTGTTTGGAGTTGATGTTGGCGGCACAACTGGTAATTGGTTAGCGAAGGCCTCAAGAGCATTGCTGACCTGTTGAGCGATTAACTTCTTCAAAGCTTCGTTCATAGCCTCATTATTCTCAAATTGTTCATTTGCATTTGATTGAGACCCATCAGGAGTTCCTTCTCGAGATTGTCGAGGAGAATTTCGAGGGGAAAAGATCGGGGTTCCATCGCCTTGTTGGTTCTCCTGGAATTGACGGTCTCCCTGATTGTTGTCATTGACATTTGACATGATTGATTTGAAAAAAGGTTAATTTAGGAAGTAATAGATTATCAGATTCTCGGTAACGGAACTAATTTGTTTAACCAAAAAATAAGAATTTCGTTCAAAGCTTGCTATTAGAAGAACTCGGGTTACTGATAATCAAAAAAAATAAGAAATAGTTGCAAGATAGAAAGCAAAGTAATTCAATGTATTCCAATAGTGTTTCCTGTCCTTACAAATGTTTATTCATCTCCCTTTATAGCTATTTCTAAGTAATATGTTTCTTTCCTTCCATAATGGAGTTTTTATGGGCAATTAATGACATTTAATGCAATATTATAATTGGCAATCGTAACTGTTCAGTACAGATTCTATAACGTTTCCCGTAGTTAATGCTCATTAACTACCAATAATACGTATCTATCCTTTTTTTCTATCTAGGTTCATTCCTCCGACGCTTTTCCGAATTATCAAGAGGTTCGAGCACCCATCCCTTCTGCTTTTCTTGGACCTCTGCTTGTGTCTGTTAAAGCTCGTGCCTCTTTAACTATTCTATGCCAGCTGTCATTCTTTTACTGATCCACGTGTCATGACATATCATCACATAATAAATTCAATATACTAACTTGAATTTTCCCAATACAACAGCCTCTTGCAGAAATGGAGCGTAAGGCTGCATACGATTGATCGCTGTGGTCCGTCCCTTCCCCGGACCCCGCGCATAGTGGGAGTGCCCTTTAGGCCTCTTTGATTAAGTATGCATATAAAAACAGTAAAGATCCTTGGCATTGATAGGTGAAATTGACATATTTAATCCCTTACTTGAAAAGCAAGTAAGAATTTGCTCGGTGTAACTTTCTAAAACAGAACAGTGAAAAGAAACAACCAAAAAATACCAAAAGAGAAAACCTAAAGAATGTACTTTTGATGGCATTTTAGTATGTCATGAGTATAAAATGAGTAAAAAAGAAGTTTTAACTCTATGAGTTCTACATAGCAACTTATTGAACTAAATAGGTGTTGTCGATGCCCTCTTTTTCTCGCGAAATCGGGTTTATGATATTTGGGAGGACAACTCATTCCCTTTTGGGAATTGGGTTTAAGAGAAGTGAAGAGTCGCCACCTAATGATTAAAGTGCATTAGGACATTAAGAAGGGTTTTGTTGATAACCAGAGATTGGGTAAGGGCTTTAAATTATTCCAAGGGGAAGGTGTTAGGCACCCCTCAGAATTCACTAGTGTGGTTCCCGGTCAAGCTATTGTTGTGACTTTAGGGTACAAATAACCTATACACAAATAAGGCTTCAAATAAGAGGGATTTTCACATAAAGGTTGCAAATAGATGGAGTAAAAATGTGACGACCCAAAGGGCCATCACCTGTTTTAAAAGAATTTTGTGCTTCCAAGGCCTTAAAAACCTCGTTTAGAGTCGCCTCGATTTGCGTGCGCAGTCCGGGCGTGTAGCCAAAAAGCTTAAATGTCAAATTCTATGAAAAAATGCTAAATTTTGATGTTAAAATGAATAAATTTGACTTTGGTCAACATTTGGGGTAAACGGACCCGGACCCGTGATTTGAAAGTCCCGGAGGGTCCGTAGGAAAATATGGGACTTAGGCGTATGCCCGGAATCGAATTTCGAGGTCCCAAGCCCGAGAAATGAATTTTTTTGTAAAATTGTTTTCTGAAATTGTTTAAGGAAATTGGAAATGAAATTATATTAGAAAGCGATGGTATCGGGCCCGTATTTTGGTTCTGACGCCCGGTACAGGTCTTATATATGTTTTAAGTCCTTCCTGTGAAATTTGGTTGAAAACGAACGTCGTTTGACGTGATTCGGACTTAAATTGAAAAATTTGATGTTTTATGAAGTTTGAAAGAATTTATGGATTTTGAGGTTTAATTCGATGTTTATGATGTTATTTTGGCGATTTGATCGCACGAATAAGTCCGTAGGATGTTTTTGAGGTTGTGGGTATATTTGGTTTGGAGCCCCGAGGGCTCGGGTGAGTTTTGGATAGGCCACGGATTGCATTTTTTGAACTTGAAACTGGTATAACTGAAATGCGAAGCCTGGCTCGCAAATGCGAAGGTCTTCTCGCAAATGCGAGGTAGCCAGACCTGGCCCTCCATTGCAAATGTGATGTATTTCTTCGCAAATGCGAGGGTGCCCCTATTGGCCTGGGATCGCAAATGCGACCACATGGCTCGCAAATACGGAATTGGGACTCTCGCAAATGCGACACTTCTGGTCGCAAATGCGAAGTCCCTCCTTTTGCTCAGTGTTCGCAAATGCGAACTTGACTTCGCAATTCCCATATCTGAGGGTCGGGGTTCGCAATTGCAAACCCCTGTTCGCATTTCCCATATCTGCAACCTGCAATTTTCTATACTTAACCGATTTTATGTCATTTTTCACACCATTTTCAAAACACAACTCCTTTGGGCAATTTTCCAAGAACAAATCTTCTTCCAAATTAATTGTAAGTTAGTTTTTACTCATTTCTTTCAATCATTTACATCTTTTAACATAATTTCAACCTAAAATCAAAGATTTTCATGGGGGAAATTGGGTGTTTTGGGTAGAACCTAGGTTTTTCAAAAATTGGGGAATTGGACCTCAATTTGAGGTCCGATTTCAAAACAAATTATATATTTTAGTTCGTGGGGGAATGGATACTCGGTTTTTGACCACGTGGGCCCGGGGGTGATTTTTGACTTTTTGGGTAAAACTTGGGAAAACTCATTTTCATACATTGGGGTTGATTCATTTAGTGTTTATTAATGTAACTAAGTAATTTGTTATTAGATACGAGCGAATTGGCGGTGGAATCGCGGGGTAAAGCTATACTTGAGGCTTAAGTTGTGTGCAAGGCATTGAGGTAAGTGTTTGGTCTAACCCTAGCTTGAGGGACTAGGAGTTGAGTTTTATTTGCTAATTGCTTCTTGTTGAGTATGACGTATAGGCATGGTGATAGGTATCTATACGTTGGTGTCTAGCATGACCGTGAGTCTTTAAATTTTGAAAATCTTGATTTCGTTGTATTTCTCTTGTCTTGGTGATGATTCCTATTTGTTGTGAAAAGCTTGTGAAAGGAAATTGTGACCTATGAACAACGAGGAGCATTGGCTCAAGTTATATTTCAATTGTGAACGTATACGAAATGGTTGAACCCCTTTGGAGCATTGGCTCAAGTGGTAAAGTGAGATATGAAATGAAAGTGAAAGGAAGAGAAAGAGTACTTAAATTGTTCCCTTGCCGGAATATTGTTGTTTATTGATTGTTTTCCCTTGCCGGGATGTTTAGACTATTGATGTTGTACCCTTGCCGGGATTTAATTGTTCAATTGTGTTCCCTTGCCGGGATTTCTTTTATTATTTTGTTTATCCCCTTGCCCCTTGTTTATGATTGTTGTTTGGGTGAGGAAGAGTGTTAAAGCACAAAGGGTAATGCCGTGCATTGATTGTTTGTTGTGAGGAAAGAGTGTAAAGCACGAAGGGTGATGTCGTGCATCGTTTGCTTATGGTGAGGAAAGAGAGTAAAGCACGAAGGGTGATGCCGTGCCGCACGATGTACCATTCCATGCCGATTCTATTGATTATGTGTGAGGAAAGAGAGAAAAGCATGAAGGGTGATGCCGTGTACACTTTATTATATCATTGCTTGGTGAGGATGACAGTAAAAGCACGAAGGGTGATGTCGTGCACTTGTTGCTTTCTGTTTCATTATTAATGTCTGAGTTGTGTTATTTCCTTCGATACTGGCTGACTTTTATTTGAAATTGTTATTTTCCCCATAGCATGCTCCCCCTCCCATATTAATTATTTGTCTCTGTATTTCGATTCCGTCGTATATGTATATATAACTGCACGGGTTTATATGGTAGTCCGGTCCAGCCTCGTCACTACTTCGCCGGGGTTAAGCTAGGCACTTACCAACACATGGGGTCGGTTGTGCTGATGCTACACTCTGTGCTCTTTCGCACAGATCCAGGTGTTGGAGCAGCTTATGGTGCACAACAATAGTTAGGGAGCCGACATTCAGTCCACGAGACTCCGAGGTAGCCTTGCTAGCGTCCGCAAGCCCGGCGTCTCTTCTTTCAGTTTTCATGTTCTGTTGACATTTGTATTCGAGACAGACTATGTCCTTTATTTAAAACTCTTATTTGTAGTAATCCTAGACAGTCCGTGTATTGTTGTGACACCAGGTGCTGGGTAGAGACTTGTATTGGCTTTCTAGATGCTGTTTCTATGTTTAGTTCAGACTTCCGCTAAATTTTACTTTTCGTTGTCTTTTAACTACTTATTCTTTGAAAATTTAATTGTTTAATCATGTATAAAACAAGATAGGTTAATTTTTGCAAAGGTTCTTGGCTTGCCTAGCTACCACGAGTAGGCGCCATAACGACCCCCGAGGGTGGGAAATCTGGGTCGTGACAGAAAAGAAGTGAGAGAAAAGCTGAATTTTGAGAAAAAAATAGTTTGAGAAATTTGATAATAAACAAGCAAAAGAGAGGGGGGTCCTAGGTTTATAAATAATATGGATCACCCCACACAACACCCGGTAATCACTTATACACGTGGTGTTATCGCGTGGTCATCATATCCATATCTACCCTTTCCCACCCCATTAAGGTACTAAAGCGCGGAATGGTCTCGTTTACCTATTACATGCTATTACCCGCCCCAAATCTATCAATCCCGGAGGTATTTGAGATTACTAATCCTAAAGGGGGGACATTGGCTTATTTGTGGTTTCAAAAGGTTAAAATACTAAGGCGTCAATCAAAACACATATAGCAAGTTTGGGGGAGAGCATATAAACGAATAATAAGGCTCAGACAAACCTCCTTAAACCAGAGAAAACACATAGTTTAGCATGTCTTACACGTACCGTTTAAGGTCTAAATAAAACTTAAAAGGAATTGGTGGCAGACTGATTTATTACATAGTTTAGATAAGAAGCCCGAATCAGGCCTGCCTGTTGGTTGTAGTTAATAAAATCTGGTTCAGTTTATAAGTTTATCCTGAGGCTTGCCTAAGTGATAGACGAAACCTATAGGCATGATATCTATCGATCTCAGAAACAAAAGAAGAAGAACTGATTGCAGATTGATTTGGGTAAAAAGAAAGTTGCCAGTAAAAAAAACGAGCACGGGTTCTGCCATTGGTAATGCCAATTTTAAACTTATAAACGAATGAGGCGATTTAGATTTGAATTAGAACCCCTATAGGCATGCTTTCTATATGTTTTCCAACTTAAAACATTGTAATAGACATAGAAGAATGCAGAAATTCTACAACATGATATCTAAGCGTTGCGTATCTGATTACAATTTTTGGTTATTAGGGCCTATAGATAAGTTTGCCTAGTAAAAAGCGGGTATGCAAGAATCAGAAAAGACCTATAGGTTAAGTACGAGCATCAGAGGCCTGGTGGTTTATTTCAGAGGATTGAGCTTCCCGAGTGGAAGTGGGAGCGGATTACTATGGACTTTGTTACTGGAATTCCGCTGACTTGGAAGAAGTTCGACGCAGTATGGGTCATTGTTGATAGGCTGACCAAGTCAGCACATTTCATTCCTGTGGCAGTCTCCTATTCTTCTGAGAGGTTGGCCGAGATCTATATTCGGGAGATTGTTCGCCTTCATGGTGTGCCCGTATCTATCATTTCGGACCGGGGTACGCAGTTTACCTCGCGCTTCTGCAGAGCAGTTCAGCGAGAGTTGGGCACACGGGTTGAGTTGAGCACAGCATTTCATCCACAGACGGACGGTCAGTCCGAGCGGACTATTCAGATTTTGGAGGATATGCTCCGAGCTTGTGTTATTGACTTTGGAGGTTCGTGGGATCAGTTCTTTCCTTTAGCGGAGTTTGCCTACAACAACAGCTACCAGTCGAGCATCCAGATGGCTCCCTATGAGGCTTTAATGGTAGTCGGTGTCGGTCTCCGTGGATGGTTTGAGCCGGGAGAGGCTCGGTTTTTGGGTACGGATCTGGTTCAAAAGGCCTTGGACAAGGTCAGGATTATTCAGGATAGGCTTCGTTCAGCTCAGTCCAGGCAAAAGAGCTATGCAGACCGCAAGGTTCGAGATGTGGCTTTCATGGTTGGTGAGCGGGTATTGCTCCGAGTGTCGCCTATGAAAGGCGTGATGAGATTTGGGAAAAAGGGCAAGCTTAGCCCTAGGTTCATTGGTCCGTTTGAGATTCTTGACCGAGTGGGAGAGGTGGCTTATAGACTTGCTTTGTCGCCGAGCTTATCAGCCGTGCATCCAGTGTTTCATGTGTCCATGCTTCGGAGGTATCACGGCGATCCAGCCCACGTGTTAGATTTCAGCACTGTCCAGTTGGACAAGGACTTGTCTTATGAGGAGGAGCCGGTAGCTATTCTAGACCGGCAGGTTCGTCAGTTGAGATCCAAGAGTTTCCCTTCTATTCGTGTTCAGTGGAGAGTTCAGACTCCTAAGGTATCGACGTGGGAGTGCGAGTCCGATATGCGGAGCCGTTATCCTCATCTTTTCCCCGACTCAGGTACTTCTTTCTTCTGTCCGTTCGAGGACGAACGGTTGTTTTAGAGGTGGAGAATGTGACGACCCAATGGGTCCTCAGCTGTTTTAAACGAATTTTGTGCTTCCGAGGCCTTGAAAACCTCATTTAGAGTCGCCTCGATTTGCGTGCGCAGTCTGGGCGCGTAGCCCGAAAGCTTAAATGTGAAATTCTATGAAAAAATGCTAAATTTTGATGTTAAAATGAATAAATTTGACTTTGGTCAATATTTTGGGTAAACGGACCCGGACCCATGATTTGACGGTCCCACAGGGTCCGTAGGAAAATATGGGACTTGGGCGTATGCCCGGAATCGAATTCCGAGGTCCCAAGCCCGAGAAATGAATTTTTTTCTAAAATTGTTTTCTGAAATTGTTTAAGGAAATTGGAAATGAAATTTGATTAGAAAGCGATGGTATTGGGCCCGTATTTTGGTTCCAGCGCCCGGTACAGGTCTTATATATGTTTTAAGTCCTTCCTGGGAAATTTGGTTGAAAACGGACGTCGTTTGACGTGATTCGGACTTAAATTGGAAAATTTGATGTTTTATGAAGTTTGAAAGAATTCATGGATTTTAAGGTTTAATATGACGTTTATGATGTTATTTTGGCAATTTGATCGCATGAATAAGTCCGTAGGATATTTTTGAGGTTGTGGGTATATTTGGTTTGGAGCCCCGAGGGCTCGAGTGAGTTTTGGATAGGCCACGGATTGCATTTTTTGAACTTGAAAGTTGCTGGTATAACTGACCTGCAGGCTTCGAAAATGCGAAGCCTGGCTCGCAAATGCGAGGTAGCCAGACCTGACCCACCATTGCAAATGCGATGTATTTCTTCGCAAATGCGAGGGTGCCCCTGTTGGCCTGGGATCGCAAATGCGACCACATGGCTCGCAAATGCGGAATTGGGACTCTCGCAAATGCGACACTTCTGGTCGCAAATGCGAAGTCCCTCCTTTTGCTCAGTGTTCGCAAATGCGAACTTGACTTCGCAATTCCCATATCTGAGGGTCAGGGTTCACAATTGCAAACCCCTGTTCACATTTCCCATATCTGCAACCTGCAATTTTCTATACTTAACCGATTTTAAGTCATTTTTCACACCATTTTCAAAACACAACTCCTTTGGGCGATTTTCCAAGAACAAATCTTCTTCCAAATCAATTGTAAGTTAGTTTTTACTCATTTCTTTCAATCATTTACATCTTTTAACATGATTTCAACCTAAAATCAAAGATTTTCATGGGGGAAATTGGGTGTTTTGGGTAGAACCTAGGTTTTTCAAAAATTTGGGGATTTGGACCTCAATTTGAGGTTCGATTTCAAAACAAATTATATATTTGAGTTCGTGGGGGAATGGGTACTCAGGTTTTGGTTCGAACCTCGGGTTTTGACCACGTGGGCCCGGGGGTGATTTTTGACTTTTTGGGTAAAACTTGGGAAAACTCATTTTCGTACATTGGGGTTGATTCATTTAGTGTTTATTAATGTAACTAAGTAATTTGTGATTAGATACGAGCGAATTGACGGTGGAATCGCGGGGTAAAGCTATACTTGAGGCTTAAGTTGTGTGCAAGGCATTGAGGTAAGTGTTTGGTCTAACCCTAGCTTGAGGGACTAGGAGTTGAGTCTTATTTGCTAATTGCTTCTTGTTGAGTACGACATATAGGCATGGTGACGGGTATCTATACGTTGGTATCTAGCATGACCGTGAGTCTTTAAATTGTGAATATCTTGATTTCGTTGTATTTCTCTTGTCTTGGTGATGATTCCTATTTGTTGTGAAAAGCTTGTGAAAGGAAATTGTGACCTATGAACAACGAGGAGCATTGGCTCAAGTTATATTTCAATTGTGACATATACGAAATGGTTGAACCCCTTTGGAGCATTGGCTCAAGTGATAAAGTGAGATATGAAATGAAAGTGAAAGGAAGAGAAAGAGTACTTAAATTGTTCCCTTGCCGGGATATTGTTGTTTATTGATTGTTTTTCCCTTGCCGGGATGTTGAGATTATTGATGTTGTACCCTTGCCGGGATTTAATTGTTCAATTGTGTTCCCTTGCGGGATTTCTTTTATTATTTTGTTTATCCCCTTGCCCCTTGTTTGTGATTGTTGTTTGGGTAAGGAAGAGTGTTAAAGCATGAAGGGTGATGCCGTGTATTGATTGTTTGTTGTGAGGAAAGAGTGTAAAGCACGAAGGGTGATGCCGTGCATCATTTGCTTATGGTGAGGAAAGAGAGTAAAGCACGAAGGGTGATGCTGTGCCGCACGATGTACCATTCCGTGCCGATTCTATTGATTATATGTGAGGAAAGAGATTAAAAGCACGAAGGGTGATGCCGTGCACACTTTATTATATCATTGCTTGGTGAGGAAGAGAGTAAAAGCACGAAGGGTGATGCCGTGCACTTGTTTCTTTTTGTTTCTTTATTAATGTCTCAGTTGTGTTATTTCCTTCTTTAGTGGCCGACTTTTACTTGAAATTGTTATTTTTCCCATAGCATTCTCCCCCTCCCATATTAATTACCTATGTTTGTATTTTGATTCTGTTGTATATGTATATATAACTGCACGGGTTTATGTGGTAGTCCGGTCTAGCCTCTTCACTACTTCGCCGGGGTTAGGCTAGGCACTTACCAGCACATGGGGTCGGTTGTGCTGATGCTACACTCTGTGCTCTTTTGCACAGATCCAGGTGTCGGAGCAGCTTACGGTGCGTAGCAGTAGTTAGGGTGCCGACCTTCAGTCCACGAGACTCCGAGGTAGCCTTGCTGGCGTCCGCAGGCTTGGCGTCTCTTCATTCAGTTTTCATGTTCTGTTGACATTTGTATTCGAGACAGACTATGTCCTTTAATTCACTCTTATTTGTAGTAATCCTAGACAGTCCGTGTATAGTTGTGACACCAGGTGCTGGGTAGAGACTTGTATTGGCTTTCTAGACGCTATTTCTATGTTTAGTTCAGACTGCCGCTAAATTTTACTTTTCGTTGTCTTTTAACTGCTTATTCTTTGAAAATTTAATTGTTTAATCATGTATAAAACAAGATAGGTTAATTTTTGCAAAGGTTCTTGGCTTGCCTTGCTACCACGAGTAGGCGCCATCACGACCCCCGAGGGTAGAAAATCCGGGTCGTGACAGAAAAGAAACGAGAGAAAAAGCTGAAATTTGAGAAAAAAATAGTTTGAGAAATTTGAAAATAAACAAGCAAAAGAGAGGGGGTCCTAGGTTTATAAATAATATGGATCACCCCACACAACACCCGGTAATCACTTATACACGTGGTGTTATCGCGTGGTCATCATATCCATATCTACCTTTTCCCACCCCGTTAAGGTACTAAAGCGCGGAATGGTCCCATTTACCTATTGCATGCTATTACCCGCCCCAAATCTATCAATCCCGGAGGTATTTGGGATTACTAATCCTAAAGGGAGGGGACATTGGCTTATTTGTGGTTTCAAAAGGTTAAAATACTAAGGCGACAATCAAAACACATATAGCAAGTTTAGGGGAGAGCATATAACCAAATAATAAGGCTTAGACAAACCTCCTTAAACCAGAGAAAACACATAGTTTAGCATGTCTTACACGTACTGTTTAAGGTCTAAATAAAACTCAAAAGGAATTGGTGGCAGACTGATTTATTACATAGTTTAGATAAGAAGCCCGAATCAGGCCTGCATGTTGGTTGTAGTTAATAAAATCTGGTTCAGTTTATAAGTTTATCCTGAGGCTTGCCTAAGTGATAGACAAAACCTATAGGCATGATATCTACTGATTTCAGAAACAAAAGAAGAAAAAACTGGTTGCAGATTGATTAAGGTAAAAAGAAAGTTGCCAGTAAAAAAAACGAGCACAGGTTCTTGCATTGGTTATGCCGGTTTTAAACTTATAAACGAATGAGGCGATTTAGATTTGAATTAGAACCCCTATAGGCATGCTTTCTATGTGTTTGCCAACTTAAAACATTGTTATAGACATAGAAGAATGCAGAAATTCTACAACATGATATCTAAGCGTTGCGTATCTGATTACAATTTTTTGGTTATTAGGGCCTATAGATAAGTTTGCCTAGTAAAAAGCGGGTACGCAAGAATCAGAAAGGACCTATAGGCATATTCTCTACGTGCGTGTGCAGAAGCTATAGACATAACATCTACATGAAAGTGCAATATCCCTATAGTCATGGTATCTAAATAAGAATGCAGAGTTTCTTATAGACATGATAGCTAAATGAGATGCAGAAATCTTATGGTAACTACATGAAAATGCATAAGTCTTATAGGCATGGTAACTATATGAAAGTGCAGAAGTCTTATAGGCATGGTAAATATATGAAAGTGCAGAAGTCTTATAGGCATGGTAACTACATGAGAAATACTGAAATTAGAGATTCCTATAGGCAAGTTATCTACCCTTTTCATGCATAGTTACCCTCCCCTTTCACTAAACATCCCTGAAAGTTTATTACAAAGTTTATTACAGCCCAAAGAGAATAAAGAAGAAAAAAATACATCATAAATTGAAAATTACAACCAAGGAGAGCCTGATTCAGACTTCATGTCTGAAGTATGAAGTAAACCATCTCCAAAGATCGGATTTCAAAAGCCTTTCTCTCATTTGGGGTGTGTCAGAGTTCCCTAAGAGCCTCATGGACTCCGGGCAGTGCTTACACCCCAAATACATTAACAAATCAGGACAATAGTGTAGTGTGGAAGGGCCAGCCCTCAGGTGTCCAAGTTTAGAGGGAACTCAAGGTCCCAAGGCAAGGCTCACCAGAGAGGGGCAGAACTTAGAAACTAGGAGAGACTGTAAGTGCAGAAGGGAATTCTGAAAGGGGAAAGGGAAAAGGGGAATAACTTAAAATCAACACACATAAGGGTGTAGGGGAGTGGGAATTTGCAAGAGCATAAGGAGAGCAGGCAGATAGGCTACTCAGTAATGGGAGGTGCTGGCACACCCTCCAGCCTGTTTGGAGGTTAAGGTTCAGAACTCAGTTCATGCACAATAACTCATATTGCCATGCCCTGAGTCACCACTCACAAACACATAAGGGTAATGGGGTAGGGAGCAAAGATTCATAAAAGAAAGAAGCAGTAGAACATAGGCATTACTAAACTAAATATCAAACTCCACAGAAAACAATAAAGTAGACATGGATACAAAAGAAAACTGTAAGTAAACACATTGGGGTTATGCTGAAACTTAAATTAGAACATACCAGTTTCAAAGAAACAAGTAGGAAAGGCAGTAGTCTTGTAAAAGCCAAAGTGCAAACAAGAAGACAGAATACTGTGAGTGTGAGTTCAAGAGAGATTGTGAAATTGTGAGGTCTGAAGTGTGTTAATCGAGTGTACTTTGTGAAAAGAGGGGTCGTGTATTTATAGTGTGGAGGTCATGAGGAAATAAGGTAAGAAAATAATTGAAGACTGATTGTAAATCAATCACATAAGACTCCTTTAATTAAGGGATTCAAATTCAAACGGGTATAACACAATTAAGGAAAGAAATTAATTAAATAGTTGTGTAAAGCATGCAATTGAGGGTAAATACATAAAGGTTATTTAAGGACAAGGTCTCTGAAATATACGGTTGTACAATTTAAGGAAAGAAAATCAATTAACAGCCAAGAAATCACAAGGTCTGAGATTTGGTATGAATTAACCAAGTCAGAAAGATGGAAAAGGTTTTTTAACTTAAGGAAAATCAGCAAACAATCAACTAGACCTATTAAAAAGGAATTCTGAGTCAATCACTAGTTTGAAAACCTTTTTGAAGAAGGATTCATCACATATAAATCATACAGACACGTTAAATATGAAAGAAACTTGTCGAGCCATTGTAAAATTAGTGGAAACTCCTGTGTAGGAGAGTTTTAGCAAAAAGTTCAGAATTGTACAAAAGATGTCTAAACTCAGCTCAGAGACTCAAAGTCAGTCTGAAAGAGTTAAGGGTTCTAAAACAAAACCCTAGTTCATATAATCAAACCTCGACGGAATCCCCAAATTTTAGGGTTTCCACCTAGAATCAAATACAGGGATGAGGAGGCACGTAGTCGAAACCAGCTCAGGGGTTTCTTTCAGAAACTCATAAGAAAACATGTAAACACAGTAGAAGGAGTAGAAGAAACATGCTTAAGAAAGTTTTTCTCAGAAGAAACCTAAACAAGGATCAGTAGAAGGAAAATATCAAAGAACACAGTAGAAAGGTATAGCAGGACATAGTAGAAGAAATACCAGAACATAGTAGAAAGCACATGAGAACATAATATAGAAAAACATGGTAGAAGAAACACAAGCGTGGAGGCA
>NW_017671801.1:0-3386 GCF_001879085.1 Nicotiana attenuata
GAACTCTACAAGAGCCAATTATACTATTTTGGAGAAACACAATTGATTACCAATAAGGTATTGTGTTGTAGTAAGTCTCAAAGAAACTTATTCAGTTTCCATAGTATACACGAAAGCGGTTGATTATATTGAGACTATAAATAAAGGAAAGATTTAATATCTTTTATTACTACAACTTGTAGCTGGGTAATATGTATGTGAAACGCTGCCCGCTTTATTCTCCAGTTTGTACAACACAAATAAAAGAATACCACAATAAAGTGGATATTTATTGATATAAAAATCCATATCAAAATAAACTTGGAGTTTATTGATAATTGCACACGTCATGGCGTAAATCTAAAGTTTATCAATATTGACAATTTATTCAGTTGGCATAATTGGTTTACCCATATCAATTTAAGTATGATGTGCAAAAATAATAGAGAATTCACATGGGTAAATATTAAAAGAACTAGAAAGTTCTTTATGAATTCTCTTATATTGCTTGTTCTCATTAATTAATAGATCAACTAAAATTCGGATTGAATCCCATGAATGCTGGAAATATCAAAGGTGAATATGGGCCCATTCACCTGCCATGTATACCACATAAGATGCATCTATGAGATGATTACATGTGCGATTATTATTAATGTCACGACCCAATTCCCATACCCGGTCGTGATGGCGCCTCTCATGAAGACAAGGCCAGCCAACTAACCCAAATCCTTTCACTAACAATTATTAAACATAAATGAATAGAAGATACAACTTAATGGCATTAGAAACTGTTAATTACTACCCGACCGGGGTGTCACAAGTCACGAGCATCTAAGGAAACCTTAACACAACTACAGGCCAATAAATGTATACAAGTAAAATTTCTGGAAAACAAAAGACAACATCCGGTGCTGCGAACGCTGGCGGTCACCTTACTCAGCTACAATAACAATACCTCCAATCCGCTAATAACCCGCTACCGGGTGAACGATACCTGCAACTGCACGCGAGGTGCAGGGAGTAAAGTGAGTACTTCCAACTCAGTGA
This sequence comes from Nicotiana attenuata, assembly GCF_001879085.1. NCBI lineage: Eukaryota > Viridiplantae > Streptophyta > Magnoliopsida > Solanales > Solanaceae > Nicotiana > Nicotiana attenuata. The sequence continues at coordinate 1,030 of NW_017671801.1, forward strand.
GTAATAAGGGTAAATAATAACTGAGAGGCAAGAAATCACGTAAGAGCACTCCATCATGCTATATAGGACAGTACAACCCTTTGAGAAAACAGTAAAACCGTGAAAAAATCCTTTAGAGAATATCTGGCTCAGTTTAAAAACCTCTTTTGAAAATATCCTTTTCCAACAGTCAAGCAAATGAATGCGTAATCAGATAGTGCAAGTCCGCACATAAGTCAGCCCCTCGGGCAAAGCACTCCATCAACAAATAACACCAGGGTATCTGGTAAACAGTGCAAGAAGTAGCATGGATGCCAATGATATGAGAGTGCTGAATGTCATGATACGCAGTACAAACAGGAACCAATGCATGAATGCAATGCAATGCACATGACCGCTGCGGCGTGCAGCCCGATCCATTTGGGTACCCGCGCTCACTGTGGGGGTTCAGACTCCGGAGGGACTCCTACAGCCCAAGCACAATATCAATATAACACCGCTGCGGCGTGCAGCCCGAGCCATCCATATATCCAGAAATCACTATAACACTGCTGCGGCGCGCATCCCGATCCATGCTCAGTCCAGAAATGCACATAAGCCCCTTGGGCAATAATAAAATAGCAGTTCTCAGTTCAAAAAGTCAGTAAAATATCATTTAAGTTTCCAAATCATGAAAAATGGCTGAATTTGCAAAACAGTATTAAAACCCTGGACCGAGATCAAATAACATGCAAATTAATGCAAAAACAGTGATATAAATCCCTGAAGGATTCAAATAATTGGCACGAAGCCCAAAACATGACAATCAGCTAAAATCATGATGATAACAAGTAATTTCAATCAAATACGTAGTAATTTCATCAATCGGGACAGACCAAGTCACAATCCCCAACGGTGCTCTACCCCACGATCGCTATCCGGCGTGCAAGTCACCTCAATACAGCACTATGATGTGCAAACCCGGGGTTTCAAACCCTCAGGATATCATTTACAAGTATTACTCACCTCGAACCGGCGAAATCCCTAGCTCGCGACGCCTTTGCCCCTCAAACCGGCCTCCACGCGCGTCGAATCTAACCAAAATCAGAGCGAATACATCACAATATGCTAAGGGAACAATACCCAATCGAAAACAATCGAGAAATAGCAGAAATCTCGAGACTAGCAAAACCCGAGTCCCGGGCCCACTTGTCGAAAAATTACGAAATTCACATCACCGGATTCCTCGTCTCGCCACGAGTCCATACATATAAAATTCACCAAAATCGGAGTCCATTTGACCACTCAAATCCCTAGTTTAAGTTTCTTAAGTTTCAAGCCCTAACCTCCATTTTTACCCTTTAATTCCTTGAGTTATCAGTGTTAATCCATGTTTATACATAATAATATCATAATCTAAGTCCAAGAATCCATACCTGATGATAGCCCTCGAAACCCTCTTCAAAAATCGCCCAAAATCTCCTTAGTCCGAAGTCCAAAATGTTTCTTCTCTTTCAAAATCGTGAAAACACTGTTCACTTAAACCCAGCCAGGTCTCCACTTCTGCGGTTGGGATACCGCACCTGCGGTTCCCGCTTCTGCGTCAAAATAACCGCTTCTGCGGTCTAACTTAAAATCCCCAGGACCGCTGCCGCGGTCGCAAACCGCTCCTGCGATGTCCGCTTTTGCGGACTGCCTCTCGCTTTTGCGGAAATTGCCCAGCCCTCAAGGACCGCTTCTGCGATCGCTCACCCACTTCTGCAGAACCAGCGCCCAGGCCTCTTCACCGCTTCTGCGATAAATCCATCGCTTAAGCGTGTCCGCTTCTGCGGTCCAAGACTCGCAGAAGCGAATATACCAGCTGCAGCAGGCTTCAGCAATATGCAAATTCCAAAACTCTCCGTTTAACCATCCGAACTCACCCCGAGGCCCCCGGGACCTCAACCAAAAGTACCAACATGACTTAAAACATTATCCAAACTTGTTCCAATCATCAAAACACATCAAACAACCCTAAATCATCAATTCTCATCGGATTCAAGCCTAAGTTCTTTAAAAACTTCCGAAATGCTCTTTCGATAAAAAACCCAACCAAACGACGTCCGAATGACCTGAAATTTGGCACACACATCACAAATAACATATCGAAGCTACAACAACTCTCGAAATTCCATTCCGACCCTCGAATCAAAATCTCACCTATCAACCGGAATTCGCCAAAATACTAACTTCGCCAATTCAAGCCTAATTCTACACCGGACCTCCAAAATCAATTCCGATCGCACTCCCAAGTTACAAATCATCCCCCGAAGCTAACCGAATCACTAGAAATCACATCCGAGCCTTCTAACTCATAAGTCAACGTCCGGTTGACCTTTCCAACTTAAGCCTTCCTTAAA
>NW_017671801.1:5919-12931 GCF_001879085.1 Nicotiana attenuata
TCCTTTTATCCAAACCAAGCTAAGCAAGCTGTCAGAACTCAAGAACTTTGCTGCACAATGCTTGTAAAGGCTCATTACCTTGATCACATACGAGGAATTAATCATATCCTTACCATACCGATTCGGTCTACTATCAAGCTACTCCATCTATCTAATTTCCCTTCTGATTCATCATCAACTTGATATTTCTCCCTTGCTGTAGCATCACAATGCCTCAATCCAGGCTTACCACATGAGACTCGAACATAAGACCACACTGTCTAAGACCCATAGGCCATCAAATACTCTCTCTGCTGTCCCCAGAAATACCACACTCCAGAATATTTTACTTGAAGAACTCCCTGCGAATCTGAATTCATTACCATTACCTTCCAGATACCGATACATAGAACCCCATAATCATCATAAAAATACCACCAGTCTCGACATTTTCCGATGAAAACACGGTCTCTGACCACATACACAACCTTGAGACACCTGATTGTTACATGTAGAATCTTGAACACGATAAAACCATTCTCGAGAGTCATTCACTCTTGTTCAACCGCAAATTACCTGACTTAACGAACAGAACCACTCGTGCCTTATTGGCACTCCGATACCGCAAAATGAGATCCTCATCCCAATACAGCCAAGCAACTTTCTGCTCTATGCACCGAGCATTCTTTACCAACAACAACTCTAGACATTCCGTGATTCTCACACCCTATGGAACATAATATAACCTTTGTCAAAATTTTGCTTCACTCGTGCCATCCTCGGCTCAATTTCTGCAACCTGAACTGATCCGCCAGCATACCTCGAAACGGAACCGACATAGCACATAACCGTGCAATCAGCTAATCAACAGCAACCTCCCCAACTTGGCTCGAAGCCATATATCAGAACACACTCAACAACTCATAACACTTTTACTCTAATGATGCCACAGTGCCATAGTGAGATTAAACTCAAATCATGTACGAGTTTGTGAAAACACAGATCATCTAGTACTGTAATCCTCTACAAACCTCGCATTCATCCCCACATCAGTTGAGTCCACTCTCTTAAGCGACCCGATTTTTTTTTGAATTTCAACACGCACCCTTCAATTACACATGAGATCTTCTAACATACACGTAAGGACCATACCACTCAAGAACACTCCGCAGGAGATAACCCCTACTTCGCCTCAATTTAGTACTTCAGCATACCTTTCACCATCATATACGTTACTCAGTCATTAGTCTTCCTGAGTCCGAACTCATACCGCCGCATGCAATGCACTTCACTTCCCAACTAGGAGGTACGACAATGTTCTTCACGCGCCCATAATTCGGGCTACACATCAATCCACAATAGGAGTCGAATCACTTAACAGTTCATCTATTATCCTGCAGACTTCTTCGTCACTACCAAGTCATATAATTACATCTCGCAGTACTAACATACTCATCACATGAATGCCAAACCGCCATTCCGGCTAATAGGGGCAATAATGAACATATAAGTTCAAAACACTTGCTCACACAATCAGGACCTCGGTGCTCAAGCCATAGGCAAGGATCCGGCCTCAAGTCCTCCAGACTGGCCCAACATACTCACGAAGATTACATCTCGCCCCTTGATCGGGGAATCACAAACCATCAAGGTACATATAATACTGAGTGCTCACGTGTGCATACAGACTGTTGAAGTTTTCAGGGGGAAGCTTCTAGATTGCACTCACACCTTTTCCCCCTTTTTATTTTCAGATTTTATTCATTAGTCCCTAATTTCTTGGCTTGTTTCTCAAGTTACTGCATTAAGTTCCCGAAATTCTAAATTGAACCCACATCTAGAGGCTTCTTGGGATTTCTAATTCAGTTATTGCAAGATTCTTATCTAGAAAGACCTATATATCCCTTGTCCTTATTCTGAAATTACTAATCCTAGTCAAACTAACCCTTGGCCCTTGGTCTCAATTTACCATGGTTGAAATTATCAGCTATGACCAAACTAATTAAAAACTAAATAACAACAAACAGAAACCAATAACAACAAATTAAAATCGAATACTAAATGGACAAATTAAAAGAAATTAAAACTTATGCTACTGAATTAAAATCTGTACCAAATGCATTCGAACAAAGACTAAACTAACTACCAAAACAGGATCAATTCTAAATCAAATCGAGCAAGGATTAAACCAAAAGACCAAAACAATCACTGGAATAATAAAGAAGAAAATCATTATTTTTTAACCATTCTTGTAGTCTAATTAGGTCAATACCCCAAGTTTACTAATTAATGATAACACATGATAAGGGAAACAAAAACAGTATTCATGCCTTGAACTCAGTTTGTTTGAATCAACAGAATTAAAGAAAGAAAACAAAAAGCAAACAAACGACAGCTACCAATTTGAACAAATCTAGGTGGATTTCAGACTAAGGGGAGCAAAGGAGAAGAGCAGAAGTTCGATTATCGGGATAGTTCGACCAGAAAAGAAAAGAAGGAAGGAGGTTGAATAGAATCAGAAGAAGAAGTAAAAAGTGAACGAAAGAGAGAAAACTCACCATCTTGACTCGAACTCGAGACCCAAATCTCTGACTTGAACCCCAATATGATACCAACCATCTATTCTCCATCAAGAAACAGGTAACTGATGTGCCCGGGTACGGCTTTGACCTTGGCTTCGAGGGCTCGAACCCTAGATTTAATATTCGAGCAGTTCAACGAGGATTTGAGGGAGATGGACTGGAGTTTTGGAATGAGGGGGACAAAGGGATTCAAGGGTGTTAGTTTAAGGTCGATTGGTGATGGCGCCGCCACTGGAAAAAGTGGGCGGCGCTAGGGTTCCGCCCTTTTGAGTCTAAAATTGGAGGGGTTTCGGAGGAGCTTGGGGTGAACGGAGTGGGGATTTGAGATGACGGGGTTGAGAGGAGTTTGTGGCACGATTTTGGTAAGGTTTGGAGATCAAACACCGTCGCACAGTGATTTCCGGTGGTGGCGGCGGTGGTGAGATATGGGAGCGAAGGAGATGAGTCTTAGGTTTAACAGTGGTCTCTTCGGACACTCTTAATCAAAATGGGAGAAGGAATTGAGGCCCTTGGATGAAGTAAACGAACGGCCAGGATTGATTGGTCATTTACTAATTCGAAACGACGCCGTTTCAAAGGTCTCAGAGACATAAGATTTGGACCGGGTGGGCTGTGACCTGGATTTGGACCGGGTGGGCTCAATTTTGGCCCAAAATTGGGTAATCCATGAAGACCACCCCATTTCTTTTAATTTCCTCTCTTTTATTGTATTTTTTTCTATTATATATTTTCAGATTTTGTAAAATGCAAAATTAAAATAAAGACCTGGTTTATTTCCAAAATTAAACTAATTATTTCCTCAAAATTGATTAAGTCCTATTTTAAAAGGAAACTCATGACAAATTCAAAAATTAATAGGTAAAAAATGCCAACGGAACTATTTTTGTTATTTTCTTCCTTGTAAAGTAACGTAATTACTAATTAATCCTAAAATATGAAATTAAACCCTAAATGCAAATGCCAAGTATATTTTGTATTTTTCATCAATTAAAATGCAGAAACAAAATGCAAACAATTAACATAAAACGTCACAAAAAATCCACACAATTGCAAATAATGAAAGAAATCATTTTGTTTGAATTTTTGGGAGTAATTCATATAGGGCAAAAATAACATGCTCACAGCACTCAGTCCGAAAATCATCACAAGCCCCTCGGGCATTAGTAAAACAATAGTTCTTAGCCCAAACCATCATTTAGAAATATCATTTAAGTCTCAAAACTGAGTAAAAGTGGCTGAGTTGTAAAATAGTGGAAAACAGCAGGACTGAGTTCAAGTAATAAGTCAATACAGTGAGGAGATAGTGATAAAAATCCCCGAAGGGTTCAAATAGTTGGCACGAAGCCCAAATGTGGCAATCAGCCCAAATCATGATGATAACAAATAAGTTTCAGTCAAATACGCGGTAAAATCATCAATCGGGACGGACCAAGTCACAATCCCCAATAGTAAACGCCCCACGCTCATCATCAAGCGCGTGTCTCACCTCAATATAGCACTACGATGTGCAATCCGGGGTTTCAAACCCTCAGGACATCATTTACAATCATTACTCACCTCAAATCGGCTAAATTTGTAGCTCGCGACGCCTTTGCCCTTCGAATTGGCCTCCACGCGCGTCGAATCTATCCAAAATCAGAACGAATACGTCACAATATGCTAAGGGAACAATACCCAAGCGAAAACAATCGAAAAATGCCAAAAATTCCGAAATTAGCAAAACCCGAGCCCCGGGCCCACATCTCGAAACTCAGAAATTTTTACATCAACGGTTCCTTATCTCCCCACGAGTTCATACATACCAAAAGTTCTCAAATCCGACCCCAATTGGTCCTCCATATCCCCAAATCAAATTTCCAAATCCCAAGCCCTAGTTCTCCCATTTTTAGCTTAAGTTCCATGATTTTCTAGGTAGATTTCACAATAGAATCGAGTTTTAGGTTAAAAAATCCTACCTCCAATCAATTCTCGTTGAATCCCTCTTTAATCACCTTCAAAAAGCTCTCAAAATGCTCAGCTATGGAGGAAAAATGACTAAAAATCGCGGATGAAATATTTATAAACTTTCTGCCCAGGCCTTGTTTCCTTCTACGCGATCGCGGAAAATCCCTTGCGATCGCGAAGCACAAAATTCCAACTCCCAAAATTCACTCTACGCGATTGCAATAAATCGCCTGCGAACGCAAATGCCCAGGCTCCTTACTCTACGCGATCGCGAACACCCCTCCGCGTTCGCAATGAACAAAACCATCCAGGACCCCTAGGTCCAATTTACTCTATGCGAACGCAGCACTCACTACGCGTTCGCGAAGAACAACCTCCCCAAACTATGCGATCGCATGCCGAACTCCGCGAACGCAAAGCACAAATGGACAGCCTCCTCAAAACCTCCTATGCGATCGCATGACACCCTACGCGATCGCAGAGAACAAAATTCTGCAACACCTGAGCTGATTTTTCTGCAACTTCCAAACTCCAAAAATGGTCCGATTGGCCACCCGAAACTCACCCGAGGCCCCGAGACCTCAACCAAAAGCACCAACATATCCTAAAACCTAATTCAAACTTGTTCCAATTATCAAAACACCTCAAACAACATCAAATCCACCAATTCACATCGAATTCAAGCTTAAGTTTTCTAAAAACTTCCGAAACACGCTTTTGATCAAAAACCCAACCAAACCATGTCCGAATGACCTGAAATTTTGCACACACATCCCAAATGACGTAACTAAGCTACAGAAACTCTCGAAATTCTATTCCGACCCTCGGATCAAAATCTCACCTACTAACCGGAAATCGCCAAAATACTAACTTCGCCAATTCAAGCCTAATTCTACACCGGACCTCCAAAACCAATTCCGATCACGCTCCTAAGTCACAAATCATCTCCCGAAGCTAATCGAACCATCAGAACTCACATCCGAGCCCTCTATCACATAAGTCAATATCCGGTTGACTTTTCCAACTTAAACCTTCTTAAAAGAGAGTAAGTGTCTCATTTCTTACCGAAACCACTCCGAACGCAAACTAATCAACTTGATCACATAAAACACGGATAACGAAGCATAAAGAAGCAGAAATGGGGAAAACGGAGCGGTAACTCATGAGACGACTGGCCGGGTCGTCACAATATACCTGCAACATTATAAATAAAATTTATCTAAAAATCAATTAGTTTTTCTTTTGTAATGTACATAAAAAATAATTTAAATTTAAATCTCAAAAGATATGCATATTTCACTAGTTAAATATTGTAGAAAGCTAATAAATTATTAATAAATTCATAACTAAATGTACAAGAATTTAAACTCTAGGGCACACATGTTAAAGCTAATTAAAAAAATAAATTCTTTCGAGATTAATGGAAGAATTTTGTATTGTAACTTGTTTCATAGATTTCAAACTTACTAGCAATATAACATTAAATTGGCAAAGATTCGTGCCCAAATTTTCAGCAAAAAGGTATCCATTAGCTTTCTCTTGATGACAATCTAAGAGCTTAACAATTAAATCTTCTATCTAAATATTTTTAGTATTTGTCCAATAAAAAAGATATCATGTGCAAATCTTCAAATCTTATGTTTTATGCAAAATAGAAACTTTGTTCAATGAAAAAGATTGTGTGCATATTTTTAGAATTATTATTAGTAACCTTAAATATTCTATATGGTTGTTATAAATGGATAATTTTATAAAAAACGTTATGCTATAAATATGGTTGTTGTTATAGGTAAAAAGTTATTATAAAGATGTAAAACATAATTTAAAAAATCGATTCTGAGAAAAACTTGATCTTTATAATGAATGAGTGTTATATAAAAATGTTGTTATAGAGATGTTTGACTATATTCTTTTACACTACAAAAATTGTTATAGCTTAGTAAAGGGTTAACTTTGGTTAAGGATCTCTGACACTGAGGGTGTCTGGTATATTGGAAAATTTTTCAAGAAAATATTTTCTTGTAAAACAAGTAGTAATCTTATTCATTTTCTGGTGTTTGGTACGCAAATTAAGGAAAATGACTTCTCAAGAGTATTCATAAATAATTTAGATATAATAAACATGAAGTCATAAACTTTCAAACCAACAACCTTTCGAACCCACCTTTTTCATAAATTTTTGAAATCGTGGAATTTCTAACCCGTAAACTTTATAATTTCTAAACCCGTAAACTTCTAAACACATAAACCTCCGAACTCATAAGTTTGGAACTTATAAAATTTTGAACCTTTAAATCGATAATAACAAAACTAAAACTGAAAAACATATTAAAAAATGCTTTTCTTTGGGGGGGAGGGGGACGCAGTTGGGAGGTGGGTGGTGCAGAAAAACGAAAAAACAGAAATTTAAAATCGCAATAAAAAAATAAGGTAAAAAAATAATTTTTTTTGCTGGAGGGGGGTTGGGGGTGGGGGTGGGATAGATGGAGGGGTAGTAGAGTGGATGG
>NW_017671801.1:12951-100568 GCF_001879085.1 Nicotiana attenuata
GATGGTAACGGAAAAATTGAAATTTGAAAAAAAAACCTTTTTTGGAGAGAGGAAGTGAGATGGGTTGGTTAGGGTAGGAAGAGTTGAGAAGCAGTTTTAAAAAATATTTACAAAATATTTAAACTAACCAAACATGAGAAAATTAAAAAATATTTTTCTTCCTACTAAACACACCCTGAAAGTCAAACTATGAGGATAAGTACCCTTTGGATTGTCGGAATGTTATTGGTGTTCAAATTCTACTAGTACATGAGAAATGATCATTTTCCTATTCATACAAGGAATGGTCATAGCGTGTCATTACGTGTCACCAAAATATGTGTTAACAAATGACAGGTGTACATATATATGTTGTCTTTCCGTTGTTCCTGTTCCTACCATACAGAAGGATATTTATGGCCGTGTTTTCCACCACAAAGAAGTCACTAATTTGTACTTCAAACACTCAAGTTCTAGTTACAACTCTAGTATTGTTCAGATACCTTTTGACACACTTTTTCAAGGGTAAGTTAAGTTGATGAGCATTCGCAAATTAAGAGCCCGTTTGGACATAAAAGAAATTTTACTTTTTTTTGAATTTTTTTCGAAATCAATATTTGACCATAAAACTATCGATTTTCACTTGAAGAAGAATTTTAGAATTTTTAAAAAATTTAAAAAATTTAAAAAAGTTGTGTTTCAAAATTTGTACTCAAATCACTCACAAAACTTTAAAAACAACCCAAAATAATATTCGTGTCCAAACACAACTCTAAGTTTCAAAGACCATTCACTTGAAATTTTTTTTCACTTTTATTTGGAATTTTACAATTCTTATGTCCAAACGCCACTAAAACTGATAAATAAGGTTAAATCTGTCGAAAAAATTATTTTTGATGTGAATTTGTATCTCTAAAAACACGGTCAAAATAATGTCACCAAAAATTAAATTGTCGCTTCACATTGTTAAACAATCATTGAAAATAAATGTTGTGCTACAATTTTCTTTCTTAGAAAGTTGTTGTATAGCAAATGGAAGTGCTTTTTACAACATAGGCATAATTTACAAAGGAAAAAATCAGTTACATTCGTAGGCATAATTTACGCCACGTGCAATAAACAATTTTGTCAAGTCAAATGTGGAGGGTGCTCGGATTGACTTTTAAGCTGGTCAAATCAGTTTTTAGGTTCTTTTTAGTTTTTTTCAGTATTTGATAAAGTTAAAAAGTGCTTAAAATAAGTTAAAACCACTTAAAACAAGCCAAAAATAATAAGCTGGACAACTCCAATGGACTCGTAATCTTTGCTATTTATGCTGAAAAGTTACTTTTTTCAAGACAATCCAAACGGACTCGTAATCTTCGCTATTCTATACCCAGTCATGAGTCAAGAGCTTGTCTACGAATATCCGAATCTCAAATTAGTGAAGATGAGTGATTGTGTTATTAGAAAATGAGAGTTGTTGGAAGTTGGAACATAGACTAGCTATACATGCAATTTTTTTAAATATTGATGGCCGTGCTACTTCAGCTAAATTGACATTTGAATAGCACCCCAAATCATATCATGCAATATATTAATATTACCACTATTACCAATATAATTTCATGAATTTGATATTTTCCTTTGAATATTCATGTCAACTGAAGGGGGTGATCGAATGGAATATTGCGAAGAGAAAATGAATTGTGGGAGTGTGTGACTTGAACTATTGCTTGGTTTGTGTAGATATGTGCCTGCCACAAGAAAATTTACAATTAAATCCAATCACAACATCAAGATCTGAGCCAAATTAAGCAAGGGCGACCACTTTACGGTATTGTGCCAACACTTGTTTACTAGCTAAAGAAACAATTTCATTTGGGGCTCCATCGATACTAGGAGAAAACTACATCTTCTATACTGAAAAAGATCTTTCCTCAAAATGCTCTGGTGGGTAAATAATAGTAAAATGGTAATACGAAGGCTCTCAAAATATTTCAAGCATTCGTTAAATAGATAATAGTAAGGATTAACATAAAAGCAGAGTTAAAACTTTATACCAAAATGAGAGAGGTTATATAGATATTTGGCCAAACTTAGGAGGATACATTCAAACTTTTAGCATGTAAAACAAAAAAAAAGGAACCGAATGCTAGCGTGAATGGAATCATTTTTTTTTTTTTTGGTAAGAATTAGGGAATGGATACGTGAAGAAAAGTGTTATGATCCAGGTTGTTTTGAGTTCTATAATCCCATTCCTTTATTTGATGCTTCCCATAGGTTAATTTGATAATTTATGACTTGTGCGTATGGAAGATTTAATTTTCGAGGGATTTGGGAGTTGTTTAAAACACCTAGTTCCTAACTAGAGGCTTAAGATTGGAAGAGTTGACTAAAGTTAGCATTATGATCTAACGACCCCGGATTGGTGATTTTAAGATTCCAATAAGTTTATATGATGATTTTAGACTTGTACATATGCTCGGTTCGAGTCTCGGGTGGCCCGAAGTCGATTCGGCACTTCTAGTCGAAAGTTGAAACTTTGAACTTAAGAGAATTTGAGATTTTTGGTTTGATGCTTGATACTTGGTTTTTATTATATATCATAATTCTCTATGGATTTTCACACATAAATCAAGAATTTAAAGAGAGAAATTTTGGGGTTTTGTCTAAAACTGTCACGACCCAAAATCACCTACCGGTCGTGATGGCGCCCAATGCACTTGCTAGGCAAGCCAAACATAATAAAAGCGGAACACGATAACATGAATAACGAGAATAATACAAGTCTAAAGCCAATAACATAAAAATAACAGCGTCGATACATAACAATCCCCCAGAACTGGTAGCTCTACAATGGAAGTACAAATCTGGAATACAAATTAAAATACTGTCTGAATGAAAGCAACAATACATAAGTGAAAAGAGACGCCAAAGACTGTAGTCGGAATGTAGTTCTACTTCGTCTCTTTGCCAATCCCCAACAACGAATCACAACTAACCAAGGCTCGGTCCAACACCTGGATTTGCACAACTAAGTGCAGAGTATAGTATGAGTACAACCGACCCCATGTACTCAATAAGTATTATTACTAACCTCGGCGAGTTAATAGAGGCAGGAACCATTAATGATACTCGCTAATAACCTGTACAGTCCATAAACCTCACATGTACACAACAAATAATAATATCAAGTCATAAATTACAGATAAAGCCTCCACGGTGCACAAAACGTACCATGCTCTGTTTTAGTAAACAATCCATCATTAAGAGAAAATATGCAAAATATGGCATGTATACATCTAGCATATTGAAAAGATATGCGAAATTATGTATACATTCAAGGAAAATTGTAAGTAGAGAAGAAGTGAAATAACCACAACACACATTGGCCGATTTTTCTCTTATCGCGTGTACACCATCAAGAGAGAAACACGGGAGAGTGACCCTAGGGGGATGGATCCTTATCCACATATTGCACAGATAACTAACGTACATATATAACCACTGCACGGATAACTCACGTGCTAACATAGCTCAGATCTGCACGGACAACTCACATGCTATCAATTCAGTCCATATCACACAGAAAGCATATATAGAATACATGTACATGAATAACGGATATCAATTTATATACTCATGGACTGATATAAGTGACATGCTAAAGTGTAGGCATGTACGAAGTGTGCGATCACAGTATTAGTCAGGCGGTTACGCCACATGAATAGCAACTAACATGTTAGAATAGGAGATCAATCAACAAATAATATCTAACATGATTCCAAATAGCTCACGAAAGGAATACAACATAAGAAGTATGATAACATGAAGCCTAGAAATCGATTCAAGGCATATAATAGCCTAAACATTACCCCGAGCATGAATAATACCCCAGTGTACGCACATGGGCTCAATTGCCTCATATGTGAGCCACCCATAGCACGTAGCTATCACTAATAACTCAAGCAACTAGTGCCTTAACCAAGTTTAGGTAAGATACTTACCTTAAGCCAGCTAAATCAGTACTCTAGAAAGCGCTTCCCGCGTGAATCAACCTCCGGACGGCTCGAATCTTGCCAAAACAACTTAATAATATCAATAGAAGCCATAGAAAATAATCCTAAAAAATAAAGCTAAGATCTTGATGCAATTATACAAAGTCAACCCAAAAAGTCAACCCCGGGTCCACACCCTGAAATCCGACAAAACTCACAAATCCCGAACACCCAATCCAATATGAGTCCAAATATGTGTGTTTCATCCAAATACAAGCTAAAATCGCCCCTCAAACCATTAATATTACTCTCCAAAACGATAGTCAAAACCCCCCAACTTTCACCTTTAATTCACATAAACTAGGTGTAATAATCCATGGGTAATCAATATCTAACATCAAAATTAAGTAAAGTACACTTACCCCTTCATTTGTAGTGAGAAACCCTCCAAAAATCTCTCTTGCCGAGCTCCACAACTCTAAATAATGAGAAAATGGCCAAATCCGTCGAACTAATATTTTGCCGAGCATTTTCGCATTTGCGAACAAACTGCTGCATTTGCGGACAATCTGGTGCATTTGCGGCTTCGCTTCTGCAGACAAAATCTCACATATGCGAGTCCCACTTAAACTCCCAGCCTACCGCATATGCGGCCGCTCCTCCGCATCTGCAGGCTCGCTTCTGCGTCCCAACTTTCGCATCTGCGAACTTCCCCTTGCCTCTAGCACAGTTCGGTTCTCCGATTCGAGAACACAAGACTCAACAATCTTCAGTAATGGCCATATAACTCAAAATAATTCAAAATACATCCGAAGCCTCCGGGATCCCGTCCAATCACACCAACCAATCCCAAAACATAACACAAACCTACTCAACGGCTCAGATCACTTAAAACAACATCAAAACCATGAATCACACCTCAATTCAAGCCTAAGGAACTAATGAACTTCCAAAACTCATGCCGAACCACATCAAATAAACTCGGAATGACCTCAAAATTTCCATACAAGTCTTAAATAACACAATAGACCTATAACTCCCGAAACCAAAATCCAAATCCGATATCAACAAAGTCAACCCCCGGTCAAACCTATGAACCTTCCAACCCTTCAACTTTTCAACTTTCGCCAAATAGAACTAAATCAACTTAGGAACCTCCAAATCCAAATCCGGACATAAGACTAAGTCCACAATCACCATACGAAACAGTTGGAATCATCAAAATACCTCTGAGGTCGTCTGCACAAAAGTAAAACTACGGTCAACTCTTACATCTTAAGTCTCCAACCAAGGGACTAAGTGCCCCAATTCAACTCAAAACTCTCCCGAAACCAAACCAACCAACACTTCTTGTCACATAATCATAAATACACATATGTAAAACATCAAATAGGGGAAAAGATGCTGAAATACTCAAAATAACCAATCGGGTCGTTACATTTCCCCCCCTCTTAAACAAACGTTTGTCCTCGAACAAGTCTAGAATCATACCATGGGTCTCAAAAAGGTAAGGATATCTGCTCCGCATCTCCTACTCGATCTCCCAAGTAGCCTTCTCGACTGGCTGACTCTCCAATGAACCTTCACTGATGCTATATTCTTTGATCTCAATCTTCAAACCTGCCGGTCCAAAATGGCCACTGGCTCCACATCATTTGTCAAATTCTCGTCCAACTGCACTGTGCTGAAGTCTAATACATGTGACGGATCCCCATTGTAATTCCGGAGCATGGAAACATAAAACACTGTGTGAACTCCCGATAGACTAGGTGGCTAGGCAAGTCTATAGGCCACTCTCCAACTCTCTATAGCACCTCAAAAGGACCAATATACCGAGGGATCAACTTACCCTTCTTCCCGAACCTCATCACACATTTCATGGGCGAAATTTTGAGTAGAACCTTCTCACCCACCATATAGGCCACATCACGAGCCTTCCTGTCAGCATAACTCTTTTGCCTGGACTGCGCTGTATGAAGCCGCTCCTGAATCAAGTCACCTTCTCAAAAGTATCTCGAACTAGATAATGCCCAACAACCTAGCCTCCCCAGGCTCAAACCAACCAACCGGAGAACGACATCACCTCCCATACAAGGCCTTATAAGGAGCCATCTGGATACTCGACTGATAGTTATTGTTGTAGGCAAATTCTGCTAACGGTAGAAACTATTCCCAAGATCCCTCGAAATCAATACCACAAGCTCGTAACATGTCTTCCAATATCTGAATAGTACGCTCGAACTGCCCGTCCATCAAGGGATAAAATGCCGTATAAAGCTCAATATGTGTGCCTAACTCACACTGCACTGCTCTCAAAAAATGCGACGTATACTGAGTGCCTCGATCTAAGATAATAGATACGGGAACACCATGAAGGCGAACAATCTCACGAAGATAAATCCGAGCCAGCTGCTCCTAAGAGTAGCTAGTCATTACTGGAATGAAGTGTGCAGACTTGATTAGTCTATCCTCAATGACCCACACTACATCAAATATCCTCAAGGTCAATGGAAGGCCAACCACAAAATCCATAGTGATACTGTTGGCCCAAGTTCAGATGAAGATGAAGTTTTGAAGATTGACAAAATGAACTCAGTCATGAACCATGTCCATCATGTGAGACAGACACAGTGTTGATATACTTATACATGTGACATACGTGTGAAGATAAGTCTCAAGGTCAGCAACAATATCCTCTGAGTTGATCGAAAAGGTTGCATAGGATAAGGAGTTGAAGTCTCCTTATGTGAAGAGAACTACATCCGGATCAAGAATAAGGATTAGAGTTTGAATTGTTCTAGGACTCGAATTTGATGAAGGATCAGCAGTTCGAGTTTTAATCAAACTCTGATTACTAACTCTATAAATAATAATGACTGTTCTCTTTTACAGGATTGCACAAGCGCAGAAGTGAAACTAAATGAAGAGCAAAATAGCAAGGCTTTTTGCAAGCAATTTACGTGAGATTCAAGTGTGCATTCCTGAAGCTACTTGGACAAGATAGAAGAACCAATTCCATTGTGTCTTTCTTTTAATCTAGTTCAATTGTAGTAGGTGTTTTCGTATTGTACCTTTCAGCTTTCATAGAAGCAATTGTATTATGTACTTTGAGTATTCAAGTTAGAGTTAACTTGAAAGTGTCGCAGCAGTTGAGGCTGTGTGCCACACTGGGATTAGAGTTTAATCCTTAGGTTTACAAAGAGTTTTGTAAATGCAGTTTTGGCTTAGTGATTTTAGTGGAAGTTTGGGAAAATCCTACTGAGTAGTAGGTCGTGGTTTTTTCACCTTTTGAGCCAGGTGTTTTCCACGTAAAAATCTCTGTGTTCTTTATTTTATGCATTCTTAATTCAGCAAATAGACTTAGCAAGTATATCTAGAAGAACCAGGTTCTTCTAGTGCGAAAATTAGGTACCACACAAATCATCCCCCCCTCTTGTGTGGTATTGACGTCTAGAACATCAATTGGTATCAGAGCAGGTTCTCCTTGAAGAGGCTAACACCTTAGGAGAAGATCAACATGAGTGCACTACCCGGGAATTGGGAAGGGCAATCCACTGCTAGGCCTCCACTTTTCAATGGTCAGTACTATTCTTGGTGGAAGAACAGGATGAGAGATCACATCATAGGGGAAGACTATGAACTCTGGGACATAGTCACTGATGGTTCCCTAGCAACCACAAAGAAGAATGCTGAAGGAGTTGATGTGCCAAAGACAAGAGCTGACTGCACTGCTGAAGATTTGAAGAAATGGGAAAAGAATGCCAAGGCCAAGAAGTGGCTTGTGTGTGGATTAGGACCAGACGAGTACAGCAGGATTCAAAGCTGCACCACTGCAAAGGAAATCTGGGACACTTTGCAAGTGGCTCATGAAGGAACACCTCAAGTGAAGAGATCCAGAGAAACACTGCTGTATTCTTAATATGAGAACTTCACCATGAAGGAAGGGGAAACCAGCCAAGAGATGTATACAAGGTTTACCACACTGACAAATGAACTTAAGTCTCTTGGAAGGGTTATTCTTGAAGAAGACAAGGTTGAGAAGATTCTGACAAGAGTTCTGCTAGTCACATGGGAAAGCAAGATCACTGCCATTCAGGAATCCAAGAATATTGCTACCCTTAGACTGGATGAACTGATTGGAAACTTAACTGCCTATGAAATGAGGAGACAAACCATGAAGATGGATACCCCCCAAAAGGAGAGAAGCTTGGCTCTCAGAATTGCTGAAGGTACAGATTTGGAAGATGATGATTTGGCTATGATCACCAGGGATTTAAAAAAGTACCTGATGAGAGGAAAAGGGTTCTTCAAGAGATACAAACTTCAATAAAACAAGAGCTCCGGAGAAACAGACCAATGAGGGATGCTACAAGTGTGGTAAGACTGACCACATGATCAAAAACTGTCCTCAATGGGAAATTGAGTGGAAGAAAGAAAGAGCTGAACGAAGGAACAGGAAGAAGGAACAGGTTCAACCAAAGAAAAACAAAGGTTCAACTAAGGCTATGGTTACTGCTTGGGGAGAAACCTCAGATGAAGACTCAGAAGATGAAGCTGAGGAGGAGCAAGCTCTAATGGCCATCGGAGAATCAGATGATGAACAAGAGGTAAGTATTCTTCATCTCAAAGACAAGATTAAATTCTTGTCTAAAGAAAGGCTGGCTGAGCTATT
The DNA here is from genome assembly GCF_001879085.1 of Nicotiana attenuata. NCBI lineage: Eukaryota > Viridiplantae > Streptophyta > Magnoliopsida > Solanales > Solanaceae > Nicotiana > Nicotiana attenuata. The sequence goes on from NW_017671801.1 coordinate 21,583, forward strand.
AATAGACTTTATTGATGAGTCTGAGATAATTAATAATGAGAAGAAAGTTCTGTCTAGGGAATGTGTGATTCTGAAAGCAAAATGTAAAAGTCTAGAGTCTAGGGCAAATGAAAGTGATAACGAAAATGCTGAGTTGAAGAACCGGGTTCTTGGACTTGACAACAGTGTCCTAGAGCTTAGGTCTGAAAACTTAAAACTGAAACTAGGAACAGGAAAGAAGAAAGCTGATCACACATACCTCACTCTAAAAGAAAATCTGGGAAAAATGAAAGATGAATTATACAAGAAAGATGAATTCATTAAAGTCTTGAAAGAAGATCTAGGAAAGGTAAAACATGAACTAGACAAAATTTGCAAGTGGAACAAGGCTTCTGATGCTCTCTCTTGGCTGCAAGAGCATCATAGCAGTAACAAAAGAGGACTTGGCTATGGGACTCAAGCTCCAAAATGGGATCCAAAAAGCAAGTACCTCACTCTTCCTGAAAATAAAATCTGCACACACTGTGGTAAGAATGGTCATTACAAATATGAATGTAATGCAAAAGAAAAGGCCAGTCAAAGAAACAAAGCTTTTGTTCATGAAAAGCACAAGCTGCCTAGTTGGGCAAGAAAGAATCTGATTCATCCTTTTGCCCATAGAAAGGGACCCAAACTAGTTTGGGTTCCTAAGACTAACCCCTGATTTCCTTTTGCAGGTTCAAGTGAAAGGGAGGATCCAAATATGGTATATGGATAGCGGCTGCTCAAAACATATGACTGGGGACAAGGACCAGTTCCTTTCACTTGAGGACCTAAAGGGAGGTAATGTCTACTTTGGTAGGACTCGAATTTGATGAAGGATCAGCAGTTCGAGTTTTAATCAAACTCTGATTACTAACTCTATAAATAATAATGACTGTTCCCTTTTATAGGATTGCACAAGCGCAGAAGTGAAACTATATTGAAGATCAAAATAGCAAGGCTTTTTGCAAGCAATTTACGTGAGATTCAAGTGTGCATTCCTGAAGCTACTTGGACAAGATGGAAGAACCAATTCCATTGTGTCTTTCTTTTAATCTAGTTCAATTGTAGTAGGTGTTTTCATATTGTACCTTTCAGCTTTCATAGAAGCAATTGTATTAGGTACTTTGAGTATTCAAGTTAGAGTTAACTTGAAAGTGTCACAGCAGTTGAGGCTGTGTGCCACTCTGGGATTAGAGTTTAATCCTTAGGTTTACAAAGAGTTTTGTAAATGCAGTTTTGGCTCAGTGATTTTAGTGGAAGTTTGGGAAAATCCTACTGAGTAGTAGGTCGTGATTTTTTCACCTTTTGAGCCAGGTGTTTTCCACGTAAAAATCTCTGTGTTCTTTATTTTATGGACTCTTAATTCCGCAAATAGACTTAGTAAGTACATCTAGAAGAACCAGGTTCTTCTAGTGCGAAAATTAGGTACCACACAAATCACCCCCCTCTTGTGTGGTATTGACGTCTAGAACATCAGATACGCTCTCACTTCCACTCCGAAATATCTAGCCTCTGAAGCAAACCACCAGGTCTCTGATGCTCATACTTAACCTGTTGACAATTCACACACCGAGCAACATACTCAACAGTATCTTTCTTCATCCTCCGCCACTAATAGTGCTGCCTCAAATCATGATACATCTTTGAGGTACCAGGATGAATGGTATACCTTGAACTTTGGGCCTCCTCAAGTATCAACTCTCATAACCCATCCACATTAGGCATACAAATTTGGCCCTAAAGCCTCAACACCCCATCATCACAAATAGTAACCTCCTTAGCATTACCGTGCTGCACCGTGTCCCTTAGGACAAGCGAGTGGGGATCATCATACTGATGTGTCTTGATGCGCTCAAACAAGGATGTCCAGGATACAACACACGCAAGAACCCTGCTAGGCTCCGAAATATCCAACCTCATGAACCTGTTGGCCAAAGCCTGAACATCTAGAGCTAACAGTCACTCCCCAACTGGGATAAAATCAAGACTCCCCATGCTCTCAGCCTTCCTACTCAAAGCGTCAGCCACCACATTGGCCTTCCCTAGATGGTAAAGAATAGTAATATCATAGTCCTTTAGTAGCTCTAACCACCTCCGTTGACTCAAGTTCAGATCCTTTTGCTTGAACAAGTGCTGGAGACTCCTGTGATACGTGAACACCTCACAAGACGCACCGTAAAGATAATGCCTCCAAATCTTGAGCGCGTGAAGAATGGCTGCTAACTCCAAATCGTGTACTGGGTAGTTCTTCTCATGAGGCTTCAAATAACGCGAAGCATAAGCAATCACTCTACCATCCTGCATCAACACACACCCAATGCTGATCCGTGAAGCATTACAATAGATTGTATAAGAACCCGATCCCGTAGGCAAAACCAGAGTTGGAGCTGTAGTCAAGGAAGTCTTGAGATTTTTGAAGCTCTCCTCACACTCATCAGACCACTTGAATGGGGAACCTTTCTACGTTAATCTAGTCAATAGGTATTATATAGACGAAAACCCCTCCACAGATAATCCAGCCAAACCAAGGAAACTCGGGATCTCTGTAGCAGAAGACGGTCTGGGCCAACTCTTAACTGCCTCAATCTTTTTTGGATCCACCTTAATCCCCTCACTAGGCACCACGTGACCCAGGAATGCCACCTAGTGTAACCAGAACTCGCACTTGGAGAATTTAGCATATAGCTTCTTCTCTCTCAAAGTCTGGAGCACGATCCTCAAGTGCTGCTCATGCTCCTCCCGACCACGAGAATACACCAATATATCATGAATGAAACTATGACGAAAGAATCCAGATAAGGCCAATATGTTGTTCATAAAGTGCATGGAAGTTGCTGGGACATTGGTCAGTCTAAAAGACATCACCAAGAACTCATAGTGGCCATAACAGGTCCTGAAAGTTGTCTTAGCAATATCTGAAGCCCTGATTTTCAATTAATGGTACCCCGATCTCAAGTCAATGTTCGAGAATACCGTAGCACCCTGAAGATGATCAAATAAATCATCAATACGCAGTAGTTGGTACTTGTTCTTGACAATAACCTTGTTCAACTACCTGTAGTGAATGCATATCGTCATAGAACCATCATTCTTCTTCACAAATAGAACCGGTGCACCCCAAGGTGACACACTAGGCCTGATGAAACCCTTATGAAGCAATTTTTGTAGCCGTTCCTTCAATTCCTTCAACTCGACCGATGCCATGCGATATGGTGGAATAGAGATGGGCTGAGTTCCCGACACCAAATCAATACCAAAATCCAGAAGCAGAGCCAGTATTTGAAGCTTGCAGGTTCGAGATTCTAGTTTATTTTTGTTACTGGGTGTTAAAAAATTTATACATATTTAATAAATTTTTAAGAAAAATACAGGGTTTGGACTAAAGTTACTAGGTTCCCGAATGTACAAGTCCTATGCTAGCTCCGCCCCTGCCAAAATCAATATCCTTATCGGGTGGCATGCCCGATAGGTCTGAAGGATACACATCTGGGAACTCCCTCACTATTGGAACTGACTCAACAGTAGGAGTATTGACACTAACGTATCTTACGAAGGACAATACGCCAAACACCTATTTTTAACTATCCATTGAGCCTTCAAATATGAAATCACTCTATTGGGAGTGTGACCAAGAGAACCTCCCCACTCCAAACTAGGAAATCCTGACATCACCAACGTCACGATCTTAGCATGACAATCAAGAACAACATGGTACGGAGATAGCCGACCCATACCCAAAATTACCTCAAAATTAACCATGTTGAGCAACAAAATATGGACCCTAGTCTCATAACCCCAATGGTAACTACACACGACCGATATACACAATCCACCATAATAGAATCACCCATCCCTTTAGATACATGAACATACATATCTAAAGAATCACGAGGCATATCCAAATAACAAGCAAAATAGGATGACACATAAGAGTAAGTGGAACAAGGGTCAAATAACACTAAAGCATCTCTGTGGCACATTGAAACAATACTTGTGATCACGACATCAAAAGTAACTGCCTCTGGCCTGGCAGGAAAAACATAGGAACGGAATCCACCGCGTGACTAACCCCCTTGTGGCGACCTCAAGTGGACTGAGCCCCAACCTTAGCTGGTTGTGCAGGTGGTGTAGCTATTGGTGTGGAACCATAGGCTGTGTGCTCTGCTGTGGTACAGTACTCAGAAGTCTGGCGTAATCCCTCTTGATATGACCTAAGTCTCCACACTCGAAACAACCCTTCCTCTGACGAGATTGCTGACCCTGCGACTGACCATGATAACTCGAATAACTACATGAGGAACCCTGAGCAGATGAAGCACGGTTAGAACTCAATGCCAGTAGTGCACTAAATGATGGCTGACTGTGCGAGCACTGTATGAATTGTGGCTAACTGAAGAACCACGGGGAATCTGACGAGCTACCTGAGGAGGCCAAAAAAGACAACCTCTACTGTAATATGACTGGCCTCCAAATGAGGCACCACCAAAACGACCTAAACCACGGGGCCTCTTGGCCTCCCGCTCCTATCTCTCAAGCCTGCGAACATGCTCCAAGTGTCTAGCAATCTCAACCACCTAATTAAATCTAGCATCCGTCTCAGGCTCTCGAGCCATATATTATTGACCATAGTTGAGGCCATAAATGAACCTCCTGATCCTCTCCCTCTCAGTAGGGACCAAAAACACTACGTGACGTGCCAAATCCGTGAATCTCATAATATAGAGTCACAGTCATGCCCTCTTGGCGTAGATGCTAAAGCTTTTTACGCAGCTCCTGTTTACGAGTCCGTGGAACAAACTTCTCTAAGAAAAGAATTGAGAATGGATGCCATGTGAGTGGTGCTTCACAAGCTGGCTTGCCTGACTCATAGGTCTGCCACCACTTGTAGGATGGCCCTATGAGATGAAAAGTAGTGAAATCGACTCCATTGGAGTCCAAGATGCCCGCTATGCGAAGAATCTGGTGACACTAATCAAGAAAGCCCTGAGAATCCTCTAACTCTCCTCAATTGAATTGGGGAGGACAAAGTCTCTAAAACCATTCTAACCTCTTCTGCTCCTCATCAATCAAAGAAGTTCCAACCTCGGCCCTGACATCAACTACTGGCTGAACTGGCAACACCCCTGGTGTATGATAACCCTGAGCTAGCTGCTCCAGTGTACGGGTGGCGGGAGTCTGGGCTTCTTCCCCAGCCCGAGAGGTAGCTGGTGCAACTGGTATCATGCTCGCCTAATCCAAGCTAATGTACACACTCAAAATCTAGGCCAAAGTCTCATGAAGACCAGACATAGCAATAGGTACTGCCGGTGTTTGAGCTGGTCCCACCGACTCAACAGTATCCAATGCCTGCTCCTCCACTAGAGCAACTAGTGGCTCCATAGGTGCTGTTCCTGCTGTAATGTGGGCCCTACCTCAGCCTCTACCTCGGCCTGACCTCTTGCGGCCCTGCATAGATGCTCTGGTTCCTGCCCATCTGATTTGGCTGAGCGTGTCCTCAGCATCTATGAGAGAATAGAAGAGTAAAGGTTCAAACTTCAGAAATAACAAATTCGCATGACAAGAATCCAAGAAAGTAAAGATTTTCCAAACAGTTCGGTAGTCTCTCGAAGATAAGTACATACGTCTCCATACCAATCCGCAAGACTCTTGTAAACTTGCTTATGACCCATAATACCTATGAACCTAGCGCTCTGATACCAACTTATCACGACCCAAAACCACCAACTGGTCGTGATGGCACAATTGCTATTTAAGCCAAACATAATAAAAGCAGAACAAGAAACAAGAATAATGAGAATAATACAAGTCTAAAGCCAATAACATAAAAATAACAATGTCGATACATAACAATTCCCCACAACTAGTAAATACAGAGTCATGAGCTCTAAAATGAAAATACAAGTATGGAATACAAAGTAAAATACTGTCTGAATGAAAGCAATAGTACATAAGTGAAAAGAGACGCCAGATACTACGGTCAAAATTCAGTTCTACCCCATCTCTTTGCCAAACCTCAGCAATGAATCACAACTAACCACGACTATGTCATGACCCAAAATCCCACCACAGGCGTCGTGATGGCACCTAGTCTCTAAGACTAGTTAAGCCAATTACTTGCAATGATTAAGCCTGTTTTAATAATGATAATTTAAAACACACTTTAATATGAATATCGAAACAAAAGCGAAATAAGCCTATGCGGCAATACTCATAACAATCTCCCAAGACTAGGTAATACAAAGTCATGAACTCTAGCTGAATACATGGAAAGATCTCAAGGATCGAAATGCAATATTGTTCAAATAACAAACTGAGAGTACAATGAAAGGAAAGGACTCCAAGGGACTACGACGACCAAGCATCTATACCTTGAATCCTCGCGATCAATAAGCTAGCTCTGCCCGAGTTCGATATCTCCAATACCTGGCACTGCACAAAATGTGCAAAAGTGTACTATGAGCACACCATGATCGGTACCCAGTAAGTATCAAGACTAACCTCGGTGGAGTGGTGACGAGGTACAAGTCAAGACACCTACTAGTCAGATTAACCTGTGCAGTTTAAAAGTATAAAGCTAATCTTGAAAGTAGGAATCAATAAATAGCAACAAGGATCAACATGTGATATAAACAGTAATGTAATAAGAACACCGTAAAAGTAACATTGTAACCAAATAAGAGAAAACCAATAGCAACCATTAATCAAGCCATTCTAACACAAGTTTCAAATGAAAATTTCTCCGAGATACCTCATCTCACAATTAGAAGTCACGAGTCTCAACCCACAAATCATATGCTCACGACACTTGGTACCCACATTTCTAATCACAACCGCACAGACAACTCATATGCCAACATCTCAATCTGCCTGGCATGATCATAGACTCACAATCACAATCCGCCCGACGTGGTCACATGCTCACTATCACAATCTGCCCGGCATAGTCACATTCTATATATCACATGAACGTAGATAATACAAGAATACACGGGCATGATCAATAAATATTACGTTTCGTACTCCTAAACTAGTATAAGTGGCATGCTATGGTGTATGTCGTGCGAGTGCACTATTACATCCCAAGTCAACAAGTAATATTAAAGACATCGAGTAACTCATTGAAAGAAACACAAAAGTCACATAAGGTGTATGACATACACAAGGAAAAACACACAATCACACAAATATCACCAACAAAATGCCCCCAGGACATCACACATCATCCCTAACATTGCCACCCTTATCTCTCCGATAGTCACCTGTATCACACCGCCTTGACAATATCATTAGCCACCCGTATCACTCTGCATAATATCCACCCTTATTGCTCCGCCGGGACAATAACAGGATAGCCACCCGTATCACTCCGCACAATCAACAATAGTGAGATGCCACCCTTATGCCCCGCATAACAACAACCGTGAAATGCCACCCTTATACTTCGCATAACAACAACCAAACCATACAACAATTCACATGTGATACATCACAACAACACGACATATCAACTCGTACCACAATTGCCCATAGGCCACAACCTTTCCAAAAGAACCAACAATATCAATATTTCCAACACAAATAGCCCACGGATCAAACACAGTATGTATAGAATCTCAATAACAATAAAATGAATGAGAAAGTAACTCAACTATGAATAACACTCCCTTTAAACATAACTTCGATTAAAATAGATTAATGACTTTCAATAACTTCAACTTCAATGAATTTCTTAAGGATAAACTCGATAACGAAGGTATTTACATGAAATGGAAAACTTCGAATTCTAGCGTATGAAATAGGCTAACAATGAAAGATATGACACGAACTAGCAACTACATCTAAATGCATAAGAATAACTCGGCAACAATTTCAATTAAGAGTAACTTGACAATAAAGGAATTCACATAATGATAAAAGAGGTAACGACTTCAAATAAAGCATATAAGAGCAAACTTGATAGGTAAAGGATGTGACATGTAACGAAAACTTCAATTAAAGCATGCAAAAGTAAACAAGACAATTAAAAGATATAACATGTTCCTAACAATACCAAATAAATGAATGAAAGAAGCCTAAGAGTCTAGACTGGTCAATTTTCACATATAAGCCCAAGTACATACTCGTCACCTCGCGTACACGGCTTTCACATGACACAAAATAGTACGAACGACTCAAATCCTAAGGGGTAGTTCCCCCACAAAAATTTAGGCAAGATACTTACCTCAAAGAAGCTAAACCGATACTCTACATGACTTCTCACTTGAAACAACCTTCGAACGGCTCAAATCTAGCCAAAATAACTTAATATCATAAATAAAAATAATATGAAACAATTTCGGATAATAAAGCTTCGATCTTTAATGAAAACTAAAAGGTCAACCCAAAAAGTCAACCTCGGGCCCGCACCTACGAACCCGACAAAATTCATAAAATCCAAACACCCATTCAATTACAAGTTCAACCATACTAATTTCATCCAATTCCGACTCCGAATCGGTGTTCAAAACACAATTATTCTCTTTAGAGAAGTTTTTTATAAAAACCCCCAATTCTCCAATCAAAACATGGATTAATTCAAAAATGAACTACTGGAATCATGTTAAAATACAAAAATATAGATTAGATACTTTTCAACGAGAAGAACGCCACAAAAATTACCTCAATCGGAGCTCTAGAACGCAAGATATGCTCAAAATACCAAAAGAACGCAGTCTGAATTTTTTCTACACAGACATTTTCGCTTTTGCGCCCAAAATGCCACACCTGCGTATTTCCATCTGTCACTTTCGCTTTTGCGGACCATCTTTCACACCTGTGGGGTCGCAGATGCGGACCCAACTACGCATCTACGAAGCACCAGCACCAGCTCCTCTCCGACACTAAAATGAGCATAACTCCCTCATACGATGTCTAAATTTGATGATTCTTTTTGCTATAGCTCCGTAATTACGATACAGATCTAATTTTTTAATCAAAACAGAAATTGGTTCTCATTTGCTTAATGTGGTACCATTTATATTTGAAGAAACGACGTCGAGACATCAAAAACGAGTGTAACACAATCCAAACCTATTCGAAACTCACCCGAGCCCTCCGGGACCCCGTTTGAACATACCAATAACTCCAAAAACATAATGCGGATCTAATCTATGCCTTAAACCCAAATAAAAACATCAATTCATGAATCATTGATCAAGATCAATCTCTTAAGTTCATAAACTTCAAACTTCGAACCAAGCGTCCGATTCAAGCCTAACCAATTCAGAATGAACCCAAATTTTGCATACAAGTTCGAAATGACATATCGAACATATTCCAACTCTCAGAACAATAATCCAAACCCAATAATATCGCAGTCAACTCCCGGTCAAACCTATGAACTTTCTAAATCTTTAAATTGTCAACTTTCGCCAAATAGTGCCGAAACCTTCTAGAAACATCCAAATGTAAATTCGGGTAAATGCCCAAGTCCAAAATCACCATACGAAGCTATTGGAATCATCAAAATACCATTTAGGAGTCATCTACGAAAAAGTCAAACTGCGGTCAACTCTTTTCACTTAAGCTTCTAAAACAAGAATTGTTTTTCCAGATCAATGCCGGATCATCCGAAAATCGAACTCGACCACACACGCAAGTGATAGTACATAATACGAAGCTGCTCAAGACCTTAAGCCACCGAACAGAATGCTAATTCTCAATACGAACAGTCGGGTCATTACAGAGTTAGTCCAACAACTGCATCTGTACAATTAAGTGCAGAGTATAGTGTGAGTACAACCGACCCCGTGTACTCAGAAAGTCTTATAGGTAACTGAGGTAATAAAGGCAAGAATCATTAATGATACTCCCTGATAACCTGTATAGTCCATAAACTTCACATGTACATAAAAAATAATAATATCAAGTTATAAATTACAGATAAAGCCTCCACTGTTCACTAAGGTAATGTAGCATGCTCTGTTTCAGTAAACAATCCAGCATATAGAGATGATATGCAAAATAAGGCACGTATACATTTCTGATATAGCACATAGAGAAGATCTGCAAATAAACCATATATATATATATATATATATATATATATATCCAAAGGAAATTGCAAGTAGAGAAGAAATGCAATAACCACAACACACACTGGCAAGTTTTCCTCTTACCGCGTGTANAGAAGTTTAGCTCTCAGAATGCTGAAGGTGCAGATTTGGAAGATGATGAAGTGGCTACGATCACTAGGGATTTCAATAAGTACCTGATGAGAGGAAAGGGTTCTTCAAGAGGTACAAACTTCAACAAAATAAGAGCTCCGGAGAAACAGAGCAATGAGGGATGCTACAAGTGTGGTAAGACTGACCACATGATCAAAAACTGCTCTCAATGGGAAATTGAATGGAAGAAAGAAAGAGCTGAACGAAGGAATAGGAAGAAGGAACAGGTTCAACCAAGGCTATGGTTGCTGCTTGGGGAGAAACCTCAGATGAAGACTCAGAAGATGAAGCTGAGGAGGAGCAAGCACTAATGGCCATCGGAGAATCAGATGATGAACAAGAGGTAACTATTCTTCATCTCAAAGACAAGATTAAATTCTTGTCTAAAGAAAGGCTGGCTGAGCTATTAATAGACTTCATTGATGAGTCTGAGATAATTAATAATGAGAAGAAAGTTCTGTCTAGGTGTGTGATTCTAAAAGCAAAATGTAAAAGTCTAGAGTCTAGGGCAAATGAGAGTGATAAAAAAATGCTGAGTTGAAGAACCAGGTTCTTGAACTTGACAACAGTGTCCTAGAGCTTAGGTCTGAAAACTTAAAACTGAAAACTAGGAACAGGAAAGAAGAAAGACTGATCACACATAACCTCAACTCTAAAAGAAAATACTGGGAAAAAATGAAAGATGAATTATACAAGAAAGATGAATTCATTAAAGTCTTGAAAGAAGATCTAGGAAAGGTAAAACATGAACTAGACAAAATTTGCAAGTGGAACAAGGCTTCTGATGCTCTCTCCTGGCTGCAAGAGCATCATAGCAGTAACAAAAGAGGACTTGGCTATGGGACTCAAGCTCCAAAATGGGATCCAAAAAGCAAGTACCTCACTCTTCCTGAAAATAAAATCTGCACACACTGTGGTAAGAATGGTCATTACAACTATGAATGTAATGCAAAAGAAAAGGCCAGTCAAAGAAACAAAGCTTTTGTTCATGAAAAGCATAAGCTGCCTAGTTGGGCAAGAAAGAATCTGATTCATCCTTTTGCCCATAGAAAGGGACCCAAACTAGTTTGGGTTCCTAAGACTAACCCCTGATTTCCTTTTGCAGGTTCAAGTGAAAGGAGGATCCAAATATGGTATATGGATAGTGGCTGCTCAAAACATATGACTGGGGACAAGGACCAGTTCCTTTCACTTGAGGACCTAAAGGGAGGTAATGTCTACTTTGGTAATGGAAAGAAAGGTGAGATCATTGGGGTTGGAAAGGTAGGCAAAACAGATTCTCATTCCATAGAGAATGTCTACCTGATAGATGGCTTGAAATATAGCTTAATAAGTGTGTCACAACTGTGTGACAGAGGTAACCTTGTGGCTTTTACCTCCACCAAATGCTTTGTGATTAACCTTATCACTGACAAGATTGTTTTGCAGGGAAAAAGAGTTAACAATATTTACATTGTAGATTTGTCCACTCTTTCAGAAAATGAACTCACTTGTTTAAGTGTGTTGGTTAATGATCCCCTCCTGTGGCACAAAAGACTTGGTCATGTCAGTCTAAATCAGCTAAACAAATTAGTCTCCAAGGACTTGGTTATATGGTTACCTAATATCTAGTTCAAGAAAGACAAAGTTTGTGAGGCATGTGCAAGGGGGAAGCAGGTAAGGTCATCCTTCAAATCCAAGAAAATGGTAAGTTCGTCCAAAACGTTGGAACTGGTTCATATGGATTTATGTGGTCCAATGAGAACCATGAGCAGAGGTGGAAAGAAGTATGTAATGGTGCTAGTTGATGACTATTCTAGATTCACCTGAGTTTTATTTCTAACTTCCAAAGATGAAGCATTTGACATGTTTTCTACATTTGTTAGGAAAACCCAGAAACAATTAGGAAATCAACTTGCATCCATTAGGTCTGATCATGGAACTGAGTTTGAAAACTTTAAGTTTGCTGAGTTCTGTGATGAAAATGGCATAGATCACAACTTCTCTGCACCTAGGACTCCACAACAAAATGGAGTAGTTGAAAGGAAAAATAGAACTCTTGAGGATATGGCTAGAACAATGTTACTATCTAGCAAATTGCCTCACAGTTTCTGGGCAGAGGCTGTAAACACTGCATGTTACATCATAAATAGATGCATGACCAGANAACGTAACGTAGTAAGTAACGGTAGTAAGTTAGGGAACCTTAAGGGAACCCCCTAAACCCCGGGTACCCCCGTTAACCCGGTAACCTACCGGTAAACCGTTAACTTAAACGGGTTAAACTTAAAGGGTAAACTTTAAACGGGTTAAATAAAACGGTAAAGAAAACGTTAAGAAAGTTACTAAATTAGTTAACTACTACTACCGTACTAACCGTACTTACCGTTATACCGTTAACTTAAACCTAACTTAACCTACTAACTTAACGTAAAAATTAAAACTTTAAAAAAGTTAAAATTTAAACTAAAACGTTTAAAGTTAAACGTTTAAAACTTTAAAGTAAACTTAAAACGTAAACCTTAACCGAACCCTTACCTAACCGTTTCCGTTAAACCGTTTAAACGGTTAAACGGTTTAAAGGTTTACGTAACGTACGTTACGTACGTTTACCGTTTCGTTTTAACGTTTAAACCGTTAAAACGTTAAAACCGTAAACCGTAAACGAACGTAAACGTAAGTAAAGTAAGGTAAGTAGTAGTACGTAAGTAAACGTAAAACGTAAACGAACGAACGTTAACTACTTACTTACGTACTAGTATACGACGACTAACGAGAAGAGACTAGTACACTAAACAACTATATATATATATATATATATATATATATATATCAACGAAATAGACAGTAGAGAGAATAGCATAACACAACACACACTAGCAGTTTACCTCTTACCGCGTCGTACACCATCAAGAGAGAAACAAGAGAAGGTGAGCCTACGGAGGATGGATCCTTATCCATATACTGCGCGGATAACTCACGTGCATATATAACCACCGTACGGACAACTCACGTGCTAACATAGCTCAGATCAGCACGGTCAATTCACGTGCTATCAACCCAGCCCATATCACAAAGAAAGCACATATAGAATACATGAACAATAGATATCAATTTACATACTTATGGATTGATATAAGTGACATGCTAAAGTGTAGGCATGTGCGAAGTGTGCCACCACAATTCTAGTCAGGCGGTTACGCCACAAGAATNTTAACTACGTACGTTAGTACCTAACTAACTTAACTACTAACTAGTAACTAAATTAAAAAATAAAAATTAAATTAATTAACTAAACGTTAAAGTTAAACTTAAACTAACGTAAGTAAACGTAACCGTACCCTACCTTACGTTACTAACGTAAGGTAAGTTAGTAGACTATAGTCTACGTTACGTTACGTAACGTAAACTAACTACCACGACTATAGTAGTAAGAGTAGTAGTATAGTACGTAAAATAACGGACGTACGTATACTACTTACTAGTATATAGACACATAGTAGAAGTATACTGACTAATAAACCATATATATATATATATATATATATATATATATATCCAAAGGAAATTGCAAGTAGAGAAGAAATGCAATAACCACAACACACACTGGCAAGTTTTCCTCTTACCGCGTGTACACCATCAAGAGAGAAACAAGAGAAGGTGAGCCTAGGAGGATGGATCCTTATCCATATACTGCGCGGATAACTCACGTGCATATATAACCACCGTACGGACAACTCACGTGCTAACATAGCTCAGATCAGCACGGTCAATTCACGTGCTATCAACCCAGCCCATATCACAAAGAAAGCACATATAGAATACATGAACAATAGATATCAATTTACATACTTATGGATTGATATAAGTGACATGCTAAAGTGTAGGCATGTGCGAAGTGTGCCACCACAATTCTAGTCAGGCGGTTACGCCACAAGAATATCAACTAACACGTTAGAACAGAAGATCAATCAACAAATAATATCTAACATGATTCCAAATAGCTCACAAAAGGAATACAACATAAGAAGTATGATAACATGAAGCCTTGCAATCGATTCAAGGCATATACTAGCCTAAACATTACCCGGAGGATGGATAATACCCCGGTGTATGCACATGGGCTCAATCCCTTCACATGTGCACCACCTATATCACGTAGATATCACTAATAACTCAGGCAAGTAGTGCCTCAACCAAGTTTAGGTTAGATACTTATCTCAAGCAAGCTAAATCAGTACTACATAAAGCCTTTCCCAAGTGAATCAACCCGCGGACGTCTCGAATCTATCAGAAACAACTTAATAATATCAATAAAAGCCATAGAAAACAACCCTAAACAATAAAGCTAAGATCTTGATGCAATTATATAAAGTCAACCCAAAAAGTCAACCTTGGCCTATACCCCGGAACCTGAAAAATTCACAAATCCCGAATACCCAATCTAATACGAGTCCAATTATGTATGTTTCTTCCAAATCCAACCTCAAATCGACCCTCAAATCATCAATTTTTACTCTCCAAAACCATAGTCATAACCCCCCAAATTCCACCTTTAATTCACATAAAATAGGTGTAATAATCCATGGGTTATTAATATCTAACATTGAAATTAAGTAAAGTGCACTTACCTCTTCAATTGTAGTGAGAAACCCTCCAAAAATCGCTTTTAGATGAGCTCTACAACTCCAAATAATGAGAAAATGGCCAAACCCTTCAAGCTAATATTTTTCCCAGCATTTCCACATTTGCAGACACACTGCCGACCTCCCGCATCTACGGACTTCCCCTTGCCTCCAACCCAGTCCTCTTCTGTGTAACACCAACCACTTCTGCGGCTTTGCATCTGTGACCACAATTTCGCAGATGTAAAAACACCATACTCAGCATTCTTCAGCCACCTAACTCAAAATGATCCAAAATCAATCCGAAACACACCCGAGGCCCCCGGAACCCCGTCCAATCACACCAACCAATCCCAAAATATAACACGAACTTACTCGGCCCTCAAATCACTCAAAAAAATATCAAAACCATGAATCAGACCTCAATTCAAGTCTAATGAACTAATGAACTTCCAACTTCTAAAACTCATGCCAAACCACATCAAATCAACTCGGAATGATCTCAAATTTTGCATACAAGTCCCAAATGACACATTGGACCTATTCCAACTCTCGAAACTAAAATTTGATCCCTGTATCAACAAATTCAACTCCCAGTCAAACTATGAACCTTCCAAACCTTCAACTTTCCAACATTCGCCAAATAGAACTAAATCAACCTAGGAACCTCCAAATCCAAATTTGGACATATGCCTAAATCCAAAATCATCATATGAAACTATTGGAACCATCAAAATACCATTCCGGGGTCGTCTACACAAAAGTCAAACTCAGGTCAACTCTTAGAACTTAAGCAACCAATGGAATAAGTGTCCCAATTCAACCAAAACTTTATTGAAACCAAACCAACCAATCCCCCAAGTCACATAGTCACAAATACACATATGTAAAGCATCAAATGAGGGAAACTAAGGCTAAAACACTCAAAACAAGCGGTTAGATCATTACAAAAACTTAAGAGAGTGTATGCTGAGGTTTTCAATACCGAATTGGACTTGGTTTTGAAAACTAATCGCATATTTGGATTTTTGGGGTTAAGGATTAATGAGATTCGATCTTAGACTCGGGTTTTGACCATGTGGGCCTAGGTTGACTTTTGTTGACTTTTGAGATTTAATTAAAGAGTGATGCTTTATTATTTGGAATTAGTTTTTATGACTTTATTTGACCTTGTTAAGTGTTGTTTGAATAGATTTTGGTCATTTTGAGGGGAATATAAAAGGAAAAAATAGTATTTGAGGGTTGAAGCTATTCCAGAAACATATAAGTCTCTTGTATAACCTTGTTAAGAGAAAAGTTACTCAAAAAATGGACCTATGTGTACATGCTACGTGATTTGGAGGTGGCTTATATACGAGGTGACGAGCATATATACATAAGCTAAGGCTATACGATGTTTGGGGTAGTATTAGGATTCTTCATGCCTTGATGTGAGGTGACGAGCATATATACGTACGCTAAAGCTATAGCATGTTTGGGGTAGTATTAGGCTTTTTTTATGCCTTGTTGTTGTATGCTCGTCTTGACTCCTGCTTTATTTGATTGTATGAATACATGATTATATTTATGTGTGCTAGATATAATGTTTATACTTTTGATATTTTATTGGGCATGATGAACTATTCTTGAGATGTTAATATATTTAATTTAGTCGTAGTCATACTTTATATCATGAAAACATATCTGCATCTCTATTTATTATGTCCTTGTGCATCTTATTTGTCATCTCTTGAGCATACGTGTACATTCTTGGAGATGGAGATATTGGTAGATTGATATAATATGACTCATCAGGACACTATGAGCGGATTGATATTGTTATGGCACAATAGGTTATATCATGCGGTCATTATGGTATTGATATATTATGACACGATGAGTTTTCGTACATCGCTTAGATATGAATCCGTTCCTTCGGAATGAGGTGATCACACATGTTACATTGGTCCCTATGAGCGCAAGTGATACACATATCATATTAGAGCACATGGGATGTGTTGGATCATGTTGGAGCACATGGGATGTGCTGGATATTAATTATGATTGAGTTTTGAGCATGTATAATTATCCTAGACTCAAATAGAAGTATTCATACATGTGTTAATTTTAGCATTTTATCTTTATATGCAGACATAGAGATTGAATTGTATTTTGATTGCCTTGTTTGAGAAGCATACTTATCCTATCTCTGGTTTGTGCTCTTTATTATTATACATGTGATTTTGATTATTCTCTGATATTTCATACTATTATGAATTATTCAGATTGTTTAGGTGAGTATTATATTTTTGTCAAAAATCTCTTTACTATTTCTTCGAGATTAGACTGATACTTACTGAGTATATGTAGTTCTGTACTTATACTACATTTTTGCATATTTTTATTCAGATCCTTGTGTCGATCCCAACATCATTTAGGAGGGCATTTAGTAGCTACATCTAGAGATTTGCGGTGAGCTGTTATACTTGATTCACAGTTGATGGAGTCCCCTTCTCTCCTTTATACTGTTTATCTTATTCCATATATTACTATTGTATTATAAGACTCAGTTGTATTTCATTTTAGTAGCTTATGACTTTGTACCATTCGAGTTTGGGAGTTTGCTGTTTACTTTTTGCATTTGGTATTGCTATTTTGAGACTTATTTATATTTTCTCTATATAATAACAACAAAGTATCCTTTATTTGTCTTGTTTTGGTTGGATTTTGGTGTTGGATTACCCAGCATATTGGGTTAGGTGCCATCACGACCATGGTGAGATTTTGGGTTGTGAAAAAGTTGTTATCAGAGCTCTAGGTTCAAGGGTTCTACGGATCATGAGCATGTCTTATAGAGTCTTCTGGATCTATGTGGAGAGGTTTATACTTATCTTCGAGAGGCTATGAGACAACTAAGAAACTTTACTTCTTTTTTCCTTTTTGTGTATCCTTTGTTTTATCTTAAAATTTTAATCTTTGCTATTTTATTCTCTCACAAATAGTGAGAACACGTGCTTCAAAAGCAACTGAGCATGAGCTAGTGCACTGGGTTATAGCCGCTACTAGAGATAGAGGTCGGGACAGAGTAGGGCTAGAGTCTAGATCAGGTCATGTGCAACAACAACTAGAGGTGGAGCACCCTCAGCTACTCATGCTCTTGCTAGATCCATTTTTGAGGATCCACTTATAGCTCTAGTGGTGGACCACGTTCCAAACAAGGTTGTTCCACAGGGCCCAACTCAGGCTCCTAAGGATTTTATTATTACTCTAGTGCTTCAGGACACCATGGTCTGGATTCTGAGTTACTTCGAGGTTTGGCACATGCCAAGATGATTCCTAGGGTCCCAACTACTTCTCAGGCTAGAGGGGGAGCCAGACCACAACTACACACACTCTATAGCATGAAATTACTATGTTCCAAACTTTGGGTGTTCCAGTTATTTCACCAGCCGAGGTAGTTTAGCCTATTGCTGTGTTAGGCCTGAGGTTAGGCCTGCTATGTCTGCTAATGAGAAGAAGAGGATAGATAGGTTTCAGAAGTTAGATCCTCCATGGTTTGTTGGTGATCTCACAACTGATGCTTAATATTTCTCGGATATGTCATTAGATTTTGCGTAATTTGGGTCTTGTGGAGTCCTATAGAGTTAATTCACTATGTTTCAATTGAGAGGGCCAACCAAGAGATGGTGGCAGACTTATGAGAAAAGTTGGCCTACAGAATTATTTCCTCTGACTTGGACTCAGTTTTCTACTCTCTACCTGGAGAAGTTTATTCCACTCACTAGGAGAGATGAGTTGCGTAGTCAGCATAACCACTTGCAACATGATCGTATGTCAGTTACTCAGCATGAGATGAAGTTTGTGGAGTTATCTTCGTTATGCAACTTTATTGATTCCCTAAGAGACAGAGAATGTGAGAAGGTTTATTGATGGGCTTAATTTTGAAATTAAGCTCGGTATGGATGTAGAGATAGAGACCAATACTTACTTTCAGCAGACAATATAGATAACATAAAGGATTGACAGCGTCTGTGGTTAGGGAGCGGGGCCACAAAAGATAAGAGGCATCGTCATTCGGGAGAATTCAGTTGTGCCTCATTTGGAGGCAATGGGCATTTTGGCAGAGTCTATTCTAGTAAGCTAGTTCACTCAGCACTTTAGACTTCTCAGAGTGCTCCAATTGGTTATAGTTCCCATGGTACTCGTTCGGGGCATGCATCCTACAACACACCTCCAGCTGATGGTTCGTACAATGTTTATTCTAGTCGCTATATACAAACTCAGTACCAAGAACTATGCTTGTAAAGAGGTTGCTTTGGCTATGGTGATTTGAGGCATATGAGGAGGGATTGTCCCAGACTTCAGAGTGGTATATCTTAGCAAGGTACTTATGTTATGATTTCAGTCCCAATTGCTATTCTATCTGCCTATCCAGTTAGGGTTGGAGGCTAGCCAGCTAGAGGTGGAGGTCAGTCAGTTAAAGGTCGTCCCAGAGAAGGAGAATAAGTCGGTGGAGGTTAGGCTCATTATTATACTTTTCCTAGTAGATCTGAGTCGGTGGTGTCAGATGCAGTCATTACAGGTATTGTCTTAGTTTTTCACAGAAATACTTCAGTATCATTTGAGCTGGGTTCGCTTATTCGTACGTGTCATATGACTTTGCATCATATTTGGGTATGTCTTGTGATTCTTTGGATATTCCTGTTTATGTGTCCACACCTGTTGGAGATTTTATTGCGGTGGTTTGAGTTTAGCGATCTTGTGTAGTTACTATTAATGGGTATGAATATAATATGAAGGTTGATCTTTTGTTGTAGGATATAGTGGATTTTGAGGTGATTCTTGGCATTGATTGGTTTTCCCCGTATTATGTTATCTTGGATTATCACACCATGACTATGACTTTAGCTAGGGTTGCCTATATTAAAGTGGAGAGGGTCACTTGGACATTCTACAAGTAGGGATAATTTTATTTTTGAAGTCTTAACGTATGGTCGAGAAGGGATGTTTAGTATATTTGTCTTTTATTGGGATACTGGTGGGAGGTCCCTTCTATGGATTCAGTACCGGGTTGTGAGAGAGTTCTCGGAGGTTTTTACTATGGATCTACTAGGTATGCTATCAGATAGTTTTGGTATTGACTTGGTTCCGATAACTCATCACATATCTATTCCACTATACCGCATGGCTCCAGTTGAGTTGAAGGAATTGAAGGAGCACTTGCAAGATTTGCTTGGAAAAGGGTTCATTAGATATAATGTTTCTCCTTGGGTGAGCACCAGTGTTGTTCGTGAAGAAGAAGGATGGTACTATAAGAATGTGGGCAGTTGAACAATGTTGCTATCAAGAATAAATGTTCATTACCTTGTATTAATAATTTGTTTGATCAGCTTCAAGGTGCTAAGGTGTTCTCTAAAAATGATTTGAGGCCGTGTTATTATCAGGTGAAGAATAGGCTTCGAATATCCCTAAGACAACTTTTAGGACTTGTTATGGTCATTATGAGTTCTTGGTGATGTCATTTGGTTTGACTAATGCTCCAACGACATTTTTAAATTTGATGAATCAGGTGATCAAGCTTTATTTGAACTCTTTTGTGATAGTGTTCATTGATGACATCTTGATTTACTCTCGTAGTAGGGAGGAGCATGAGCAACACTTGAGGATTGTGCTCCAGACCTTGAAGGAGAAGAAGTTGTACGCTAAGTTCTCTAAGTGTGAGTTTTGGTAGGACTCAGTTCCATTCTTGGGTCACGTAGTGTCTGATTATGGTATTAAGGTTGATCTTAAGACGATTGAGGCAGTTCAAAGGTTGTCTAGACCTACTAAAGCTTCAGAGATTAGGAGCTTCTTGGGTCTGACAGGCTACTATCATCGTTTTACGAGGGGCTCTCATTGTTTGGAGCTCCATTGACTTAGTTGACTCAAAAGAGTATTCCTTTTAAGTCTGATGAGTGTGAGGAGAGTTATCAAAATCTCAAGATTGCTTTGATTATAGCCCCAGTATTGGTGTTGCCCACAAGTTCGGGGCTATACACGGTGTGTTGTGATACTTCACGTGTTAATCTTGGTGCGGTGTTGTCACGACCCAAAACCACCATCCGGTCGTGATGGTGCCTAACTCACTTTCTAGGCAATCCAAGCATAACAATAACAAAATGAGATAACAATTTACGGAGTAATACAAGTCTAAAAGTCAAGTATCATAAATAAGATTTCCTCAATACACAAATCCCCGTGAACTGGTAATACAGAGTCATGGGCTCTATAATAGGAGTACAAGTCCAACGATATAAAAATATTATCTAAAATGCAAATAGATGCCAAAGACTATGATTGAAATGCAACTCTACCTCATCTCTGGGCAATTCAACAATGAACTAGCACAGCTCTCAGCTAGGTCCGACACCTAGTTCTGAGCAATTAAGTATAGAGTGTAGTATGAGTACAATCAACCCCATATGCTCCTTAAGTATTATGACTAACCTCAGAAAGGTAATATCAAGAATCACAAATGATACTCACGTGATAAATATGTACAACTCAAGAATACGTAAAAAATATGTATCCAATACCAAAGTCTAAGCATGACTAAAATTAAAGCCCAAGGTATACATAGAGAAGATATGCACGAACATTGAACCATATAGCAGTTCAGCATATTGAGAAGATATGCGTAAATATACAAGTCAAATTACACAAAGAGCAACATATAAAGAAGATATGTATTACGTATCATTCCACCAACACAAACGACTTATAGAGAATATATGCATGAAAGGTATGTAAACAAGTATGGAGCTACCATATAGAGGAGATATAAAGTAAAATCATGTATATACCCAAGGAATTCTATATCTAGAGAAGATACACAAAACCCCAATACTGATCAATTTTCCATATCCACGTGAATGACATCAAGGGGAAACGTGAGAGGATGACCCTAGGGTGACGGATCCTAATCCATACGCTGCACAGGCGATTCACGTGCCATAATCAAACATCAACACAGACAACTCATATGCCATAGTCAACTCAACCCACACGGATAACTCACGTGTTGTCGAACCTGTCCATTACAGCATATACAAGCATACATACATAGTCAATGGAGATCAAATCATGTACATCTGGACTGAAAAAATAGCATGCTAACGTGTAGGTATGTGCGATGTGTACAAATACAGCTCAAATTAGGCGGTTACGCCTCACAACATTGAGATCATATATAAACAGGGGAAATCAATACTACACCCTATCTCTATCATTATCAAAGTTACGTAATCATATAGTCATATAAAGCATGATATCAAGGATCATTATACCCAAACAAGGCATAACATAGCCCAAGAACTGATCCGAACATGGATAAACCTTGGTACTCGCACATGAGCTCAACCACTCGCATGTATGCCACCCTTAGCATGTAGCCAACATCAGTAACTCAAGAAACTACTGCCTTAACCAAGTTTAGGCAATATACTTACCTCACTGAGACAATTCAATACTCCAAAAATGCATTCCCAAGCGAATCAACCTCTGAACGGCTCGAATCTAGTGAAAAAAACTCAATAACATCAAATAAAACCATAGGAAACAACAATAAATAATAAAGCTTTAATCTTGGTATAAATACATAAAGTCAACCAAAAAGTCAATCAAGACCCACATCACGGAACCCGACAAAAGTCAAAAATCTTGATTACCTATTCCAACATGAGTCCAAATATACATGTTTCACCCAATTCAGACTTCAAATCGAGGTTCAAAATCCATATAATCACTATCCAAAATCTAGCATAAAACCCCAAATTTTTCTCTATCTGATCCATATTCCAAGTACACAAAACAATGGGGAATCAAGGTCTAACATCAAAATTAAGTAGAGATTACTTAACCTCCTAAGTGTGGAAAAAATCCCTCCAAAAATCACCTCTAGCTGATCTCCGAATCTCTAAATAATGCAAACTAAGCTAAACCCTCGAATTATAACACTACCCAACAATTTTCGCATCTATCGACAAATATATAGCTTTTGCGATTCCACTTCTGCAGACCAAATCTTGCTTCTGCAAGTCCACTTAAAATTCTGCCCCATCTCACCTGCGCAAACATATCTGCTTCTGCGGAATGGCACTTGCGGAAAAGGTCTCGCAGATGCACATTCGCTTCTGCACCAAAACCTCCGCACCTACGGACTCCCAACTCCCAAGCCTAATTCTGCTTTAGTGGCTTCTCTTCCACTTCTACGGACTCACAGCTACGCACCATACCTCGCAGGTGCGAAACACCAGTACTAAAACTACCAACCAACCTTAAACAAATCCGAAACCAATTCGAAACACACCCGAGCCCTCCAGGACCCCATCCAATCATACCAACAAGTCCTAATACATCACCAAACCTATTCAAAGGATCCAAATAGCGTAATTAACATCAAAACCAAAAATCTTCGATTAAGATCAATCTCTTAAGTTCATAAACTTTTAATTTAAAACCAAGCGTCCGATTTAAGCCTAACCAATCCGGAATGAACCCAAACTTTGCACACAAGTTACAAATGAAAATATGGAACTATTCCAATTCCCCAAACAAAAATTCAAATCTGATAGACTCAAAATCAACTCCTGGTCAAACTTGTGAACTTTTCAAACCTTAATATTTCCATTTTTCGAATATTAGAGCCAAAACATACTAAGAACCTCCAAATCCAAATCCTAACATAGCCTAAGTCCAATATCACCATACAAACCTATTGGAACCATCAAAATGCAAATGTGATGTTTGTTACTTAAAAGTCAAATCGTGGTCAACTCTTACAACTTAAGCATTCAAAATGAGACTAAGTGTCTCAATATACTACAAAACCTTCACGAAACCAATCCTAACCATCCCCTAAAATCACCCAACATCAAATACTCATATGGGGAAAATAAAATAGGGAGCATGGCTAAAATACAGAAAATGACCGGTCGGTTCGTTACATTCTTCACCTCTCAAGCAAATGTTTGTCCTAGAATGAGTTTAGAGTCATACCTCAAATGCCAAAAAGGTGAGGATATTTGCTTTGTATATAACTCTCTATCTCCCAAGTCACCTCATCGACCGGTTGGCCTTTCCACTACACCTTCACCGATGCAATATCCTTGGATCTCAGCTTTCGAATATACGTATCCAAAATGGACACCGGCTCCTCATCATACTTTTCCAACTACACTGAGCTGAAATCCAACACATATGACGGGTCCTCTTAGTATTTCTAAAGCATGGAAACATGGAACACTAGATGAACTATGCGAATGTGCATTGACTACAGGTAGTTGAACAAGGTTACTATCAAGAACAAGTATCCACTACCGCATATTGATGACTTATTTGATTAACTTCAGGGTGCTAGGGTATTGTCGAAGGTTGATAATAGATTGGGTTACCATCAGTTGATGATCAGGGCTTTAGATATTCCTTTGATGGCTTTTAGGACCCGTTACGGCTATTATAAGTTCTTGGTAATGTCTTTTGGGCTGGCCAATGGCCCAACAACATTCATGGACTTGATGAACATCATGTTTTGGCCTTATCTGAATTCCTTTATTATTGTGTATTGATGATATATTAGTGTATCCTCACAGCCGGGAGGAGCATGAGCAGCACTTGAGGATTGTGCTCCAGACCTTGAGGGAGAAGAAGCTATATGCTAAATTCTCCAAGTGCGAGTTTTGGCTAGACTCAGTGGCATTCTTGGGTTACGTGGTGTCGAGTGAGGGGATTAAGGTGGATCCGAAGAAGATTGAGGTAGTTCAGAGTTGGCCCAGACCTTCTACCGCTACTGAGATCCGGAGTTTCCATGGGTTGGTGGGGTATTATCCCTACTTGGTGGAGGGAGTTTTATCTATTGCAGCTCCTTTGACACTCAGAAGGGTGCCCCATTCAAGTGGTCCGATGAGTAAGAGGAGATCTTTCAGAATCTTAAGACAACCTTTACTACAAATCCAATTCTGGTTTTGCCTTCAGCATCAGCTTCATATACAATTCTACTGTGATGCTTCACAGGTTGACATTAGTGTGTATTGATGCTCATGGCTGACTCTTTGAGTAGGAAGGTGGAGAGCATGAGTAGTCTCGCTTTTATCCCAGCTTGGAAGAGACTGTTAGCTTTGGATGTTCAGGCTTTAGCCAACAGGTTCGTAAGGTTTGATATTCCGGAGCCTAGTAGGGTTCTTGCTTGTGTTGTAGCACAGTCTTCTTTGTTTGAGCGCATCAAAGAGCGTTAGTATGATGATCCCCACTTGCTTGTAAGTACACGGTGCAACACGATGATGCCAAAGAGGTGACTATTGGTGATGATTGGGTATTGAGGCTTTAGGGCCGGATTTGTGTGCCCAATGTGGATTGGTTGCGAGAGTTGATTCTTGAGGAGGCCCATAGTTCGCGGTATTCCATTCAACTATGCCATAAAGATGTACCATGATTTGAAGCAGCACTACTAGTGGAGAACGATGAAGAAAGATATGGTTGAGTATGTAACTCGGTGTTTGAATTGTCAATAGGTGAAGTATGAGCATCAGAGACCTAGTGGTTTGCTTCAGAGGATAGATAATCCGGAGTGGAAGTGGGAACGTATCACTATGGATTTTGTAGTTGGGATGTCTTGGACCTTGAGGAGTTTTGGTGTTATGTGGGTTATTATGTATAGACTGACCAAGTCTGCACTCTTCATTCCAGCCATGACTACCTAATCTTCAAAGCTGCTGGCTCGGATTTATCTTAGAGAGATTATTCATCTGCATGGTGTTCCCATGCCTATTCAAATCTTGGAGGACATGTTACGATCCTGTTCCATTGATTTTGGGGGTTAGTGGGATCAGTTTCTACCGTTAACAAAGTTCGCCTACAATAATATCTACTAGTCGAGCATTTAGATGGCTCTGTATGAGGCCTTATATGTGAGGCGATGTCATTCTCCGGTTGGTTAGTTTGAGCCTGGGGAGGCTAGGTTGTTGGGCATTGATCTGGTTTGTGATGCTTTGGAGAAGTTTAAATTGATATAGGAGCGGCTTCGTACAACACAGTCCAGGAAAAAGAGTTATGCTGATAGGAAGGCTCGTGATGTGGCATTCATGGTGGGTGAGAGGGTTCTACTCAGTATTTCACCCATGAAGGGTGTGATGAGGTTCGGGAAGAAGGGCAAGTTGATCCCTTGGTATATTGGTCCTTTTGAGATTCTAGAGAGAGTTTGGTGAGGTGGCCTACAAACATGCTTTCCACCCAACTTATCGGGGGTTCATCCAGTGTTCTATGTTTACATGCTCAAGGAGTACTATGAGGATCCGTCACATGTGTTAGATTTCAGCTCGGTGCAATTGGACTAGGATTTGACTTATGTTGAGGAGCCGATAGCTTTTTTGGACATGCAGGTCCAAAAGTTGAGGTCGAAGAGTATTGCATCGGTGAAGGTCCAGTGGAGAGGTCAATCGGTCAAGGAATCGACTTGGGAGATCGAGCATGATATGCGGAGCCGATATAATCATCTTTTTAGCACTTCAAGTATGTCTCTAAACTCGTTTGAGGACGAACATTTGTTTAAGAGGGGAGAATGTAATGACCTGACCGATCGTTTTGCGTATTTGAGCCTCGTTCGCCTATTTGATGCTTCCTGTAGGTGTTTTTGTTGTTATATTACTTGTGGGGATGGTTGGTTTGATTTCAGAAAGGTTTTGGATTGAATTGGAAAACTTAGTTCCTATTTTGGAAGCTTAAGTTGGAAGTGTTGACAAGGTTTGACTTTTGTGTATTTGACCTCGGATCGGTGTTTTGTTAGTTCCATTAGGTCCGGATTATGATTTTGGACTTAGGAGTATGCCCGGATTTGGATTCGGACGTTCCTAGATTGATTTGGCTCTAATTGGCGAAAGTTGGAAGTCAGAAGGTTTAGAAGTTCGTAGGTTTGACCCATAGTTGACTTTGTTGTTACCGATGTCTATTTTGGATTCTGAGCCTTGTTAGGAGTCGCTCTTGAATCGAGTTAGTGAAGATACCACCCTAAATGGAAAGTTATTGTTGGCATGGAAGGAGTTCATCTTGAATTGCCAGTACAGTGATTGGAGGTCTTCCTCACCTGTTCTAGTGACATAGGCCCCATATTAGGAGGGCTCGTAAGCATCTTATTATCTTCCTCTGTGACTAGAGAGGGGATGGTCTCAAGGATCTCATCTTCAAGCACTGAACCTTGAGAAGAAAGTAATGTATGAAATAAATTGAGAGCTTCCTGCCATACAGGTTTCTACAGAAAGACCCCTTGGTTCTGGCAAACGGATCACAATTACAGGTATAGGTTTGTATGGTGATTTATGACTTGTCGGTAAAATTTGGGATCATTCCGAGTTGTTTAGGCATGTTCGGCATAAGGTTGGAATTTCAAAATTTGGATTCGTTCATTGAACTTGAATTGAGGTGCGACTCATAGTTTTGATGTTATTTATGGGACCTCATGTAGGTCCGTGTTATGATTTGGGACTAGTTGTTCCGAGGGCCTCGGGTGAGTTTTAGATGTGCTCTAAATCATTTATGGTTGTTTTGGTTGATCAGTTTTAGTGTTTTCTCTCCTGCGGCATTTGGTCCGCATGTGCGAGTCAACATAAGCGGACATGGGATTGATGATGTGAAGTTTCCTAAACTCAGGGGTTTCGCAAATGCTGCAAAGCTTGCACAGAAGCGCAGCGCAAGTGCGCTTTATTGTCCGCAGAAGCTGCTCCGTAGGTGCAAGGGTTTGGTCCGCAGACGGAATTTTAGGAATTAAGTGGATTTCGCATCTGCGATGATTTTTCTGGAGATGTGGTGTCACAGAAGCGACTTATGGGTCGCAGAAGCGAAAGTGCTAGGCATAATATATCTTGAGCGAGGGTTTAATTTTATATATCACATTTTGAGATTGAGAGCTCGGATTTGGGCGATTTTGGAGGGGATTTTCACGATTTAGATTGGGGTATGTCTTTTTGACTCGTGTTTGATTAGTATTCATGTTTCCAACCTTGATTTTTGCAATATAATGATGAATCTAAGTGAAGAAATTGGGGATTTTGGTAAGAGCTTATCTAAGTGTAAATTCGTGTTTTGAACACCGATTTGGATTCGGAACTGGATGCAACTTGCATGGTTGGACTCATATTCGAATGAGTGTTCTAAATTTATGAGCTTTGTCGATTTCCAAGGTGCGAGCCCGGGGTTGACTTTGTATATTTGAATCAAGATATCACGACCCAAAATCCCAATCACGGGGCCATGATGGCGCCTAACATCCACTTGCTAAGCAAGCCAATGTTAGCTATTTTTACAATTTAAAAGTAGAACAATGTTAATTAATGGTTGATAAACTTTGAAATATATGAAATAATTACATTAGCAAGGCAGTTCATACTAATCCCGCAAATTCGGAGTCACAAGTATATGAGCGACTAGAATACAACAAATATGGTCTGAAATAAAATACAAGTGTCTGAAACTAGGTAAACAGTAAAAAGAGGATAGAATGGGACTTCAAGGACTACGAACGCTGTGCAACTCTACCTTGAGTCTCCTGAACAAGTCAGATCCGAACAATCTCCTCTATGCGCCGCTAGGACCAACACCATGATCTGCACAAGAAGTGCAGAAGTATAGTATGAGTAAAACTGACCCCATGTACTCTGTAAATCTCGAGCCTATCCTCGACGAAGTAGTGACGAGTCTATGACAAGACACTCACTATAAACCTGTACCAATAATAATAAAAGACAGCAGAAATATAGGGAAAACGAATAACCTCATAACCCGAAGGTCAACTAACAGAGGCCCCAATAATAACATCTCATAACCTCATACTACAGTACATAAATAGAGCACTACAGCTACAAATAGTTACAAAACATCATACTCCGTTGCGACGCACAACCTGATTCCACTATTATTTTAATATCTGTTGCGGCGTGCGATCCCAATATCATATCAATATTTGTTGCTGCATGCAACCCATTTACATTATCAATCCAATCTCTATCGTGTCATGCAACTTGTTCCCATTATAAATTCATTTTAATATTGTTGTGGCGCTCAACCTATTACCAATATCAACTCATTAACATGAACAATTCAACACAACCAAATTTCGTATTATCAGCACAAAATAAACTAAAGCGCATAGACATCAAGGAACTACCAGTACCAATAGAGAATAACCTGTGATGACCCGACCGGTCGTTTTGAGCATTTGCACTTCGCTCGCCAGTTCTCGGGCATGACTAGCCTCGTATGATGTATTATGACTTATGTAAATTGTCGGTTTTGGTTTTCAGATTAATCGGAACAGATATGGAAGAATGATTCTCAACTTGAAGCTTTAAATTTGAAAGGTTTGACCAAGTTTTGACTTTTTATTATTCGATCTCGGATTTGGATTTTTATGATTTGGTTAGCTCTGTTAGGTGATTTTGGTCTTGGGAGCACGTCCGGAATGTGATTTGGATGTCCGTGGTACATTTAGGCTTGAATTGGCGAAATTGGAAATTTGGCATTTCTCGGTCGGCAGTGCAAATTTTGATATCGGGGTCAGATTGAAATTCTGGAAATTGGAGTAGGTCCGTAGTGTCATTTGTGACATGTGTGAAAAATTTCAAGTCATTCGGAGGTGATTTGGTAGGTTTCGGCATCGTTTGCGGAATTCGGAAGTTTAGGAATTCTTAGGCTTGAATCCGAGCGTGATTCGGTGTTTTGATGTTGTTTTGAGCATTCCGAAGGTTCGAAGTAGTTCCTATGTTGATATGTGACTTGTTGGTATTATTGGTTAAGGTGCTGAGGGCCTCGAGTATGTTTCGAATGGTTGACGGATGGGTTTTGGTGGTTGAGGGCTGCTGGTGTGATTTCTGCTGTTGTTTCTGCACCTGCGGAAGGGGAGCCGCAGGTGCGAGATCACATGTGCGAGTTGGGAGCCGCAGATGTGGACGCTGTGGAGTTTGGTCCGTTCCGCAGAAGCAGAAGATGAGTCGCAGGTGCGCCTCAGGTGTGATGGTTTGACCTCAGATGCGAAAAATGGGTCATTAAGTGGCTTCTGCACCTGCGATGGAAACTCCGCAAGTGCGCTACTGCAGAAGCGGGAATTTGACCGCAGGTGCGGTTTTGCTGGGCAGGAAACCCCCAGCTCGAGGTTTGTTCTTCATTTTTCAATTTTGAGCTTGAGGAACTCGGGAGAGAGGCGATGTTTCGAGGGATTTGAAGGAGCAACGTTGGGGTAAGTGATTCTAACCTATAATGGTTTAAATTTCATGAATCTATGATTTTATTCATCATCTAATTGAGAAGTTGAACTAGAAACTTGGGAATTTAGGGCTTGAAATTGGAGAGTGGATTTTTGAGGATTTGAGTGTCCAAGTGAGGTCGGATTTTGATAAATTTCGTATGTTTGGACTCGTGAGTGAATGTGCTTTCAAGTTTTGTAATTTTTGTCGGATTTCGAGACGTGTGCTAGAGGGCCAGGTTTGAGAGGATTCGGGATTTGTGCCTAATTTGATAGTTTTTCTTGTGGTATTCGTTCCATTAGCGTATATTGATGGTATTGTTTTGGTTGCAAATAGATTCAGAGCGATTGGAGGCTGAGTCGAGGGGCAAGAGCATCGCGATGTAGAGTTTTGACCGGTTTGAGGTAAGTAATGATTGTCAATCTTGTCCTAAGGGTATGAAACCCCGAATTTCACATTGTTTCACTATTTTGAGGTGACGCACATGCTAGATGACGAGCGTGAGGGCATGCACCTTTGGGGGTTGTGACTTGGTCCGTCCCGTAGCAACTATTAAGTTGCGTATTTGACCGAAAACTATTTGATACTTATGTGCTTTGGAAAGTATTACTATGTTTTGGGCTGAATGCCATATTTGGGCCTCGTGCCAAGCTGTTTGGACCCTTAGGAAATTTTTACTACTATTTCCTCATTGTTTTGATTTAAGATCTGTACTCAGTCATGCTATGTTTTACTGATTTCATAACTTAGTCTTATTTGCTCCATTTTGATGCATAAAATGATATTTTGGGCTGAGCACCCTATTTTACTGTTAGCCCGAGTGGCTTGATAGGTTTCTGACTGAGTAAGGCCGAGGGCCTGTATTGTGAGGATATCATGGGATCGGGCTGCGCGCCGCAGCATGTTGTACTGATTTGTGATATATGAGAGGCCGAGGGCCTGGTTTATTATGCCACGAGATGGTTTGTTGTAGCGCTTGGGCTGTAGGAGCCCCTCCGGAGTCTGTACACCTCCAATGAGCGCGGGTACCCCGAGTGAGTGATATGATGTTTTGCCAGAGGGGCTGTTCTTGATTCATGTTGTGCCCGAGGGGCTGTTTACGAGTGATTGTGAGGTATGCCCGAGGGCTGTATATGAGTGACAATGATGATTGCCCGAGGGGCTGTTTATGATTTATGTTTGCCCGAGGGGCTGTTTGTGATTTATGTTTCCCGAGGGGCTGTATATGAGTGAGTTTTGCCCAAGGGGCTGATTATGTCACCATTTCTACTCACTGTCTTATCACTTCGTTTGAAATTTGTTGAAAGATGTTTTAAATGGTTTTACTGAAACTGGATTTAAATGATCAGAGTTGATTCAAAACCGATTTTAAAAGCCTGATGTATTCTACTGAGGTTTCATGATATGAACTGTATATGTTTTATTGCTCGTCACTACTACTCAGTCTTTATTTACCTTTATTACTTACTGAGTTGGCGTACTCACATTACTCCCTGCACCTTGTGTGCAGATTCAGGTATTTCTGAACCCGGTAGCGGGTGTTGATTACTTAGTGGCAGGTCCATCGGAGTTAGCAAGGTAACTGCCTGGCGATTGCAGCCCTGCTTTTCTCCCTCCTTATCCTCCCTTAGTTGTATTCAGTAATTTCCAGGCTAGGTTAGTCTTGATGTTGTCAGACGGTTGTAGTAGATGCTCATGACTAGTGACACCCCGATGTCGGGCTTTCTTTCCGCACCGTTGTTTTGATTTTAACACTTTATGAAGGTTTATTGTTAAATAGCTTTGATTTTATCTTAAGACTGAAAATATTGATTGGTTTTGGTAATGTGTCGGCTTGCCTAGTACCACGTTAGGCGCCATCACGACCGGGTTTGTTTTGGGTCGTGACATAACCAATACCCCATTTCCACAAATCTCGACAATTCATTAATACAAGACTAGATAAAGGACTCACATAATGGGATATAAGATAGTTGTGCAATAAGTAATGTAAGGACAATAAAGGCAAGTAAAGACATGAGGCAATGAATATATACAATTAATACAAGTAGGATCATATAGCAGGTAAGCAGATATTGAGCAAGAAATGAATGAATCAAAACAGGTAACGACTAAATGACATATAACAAGTAATGCATGAAGAACAAGTAAGGACATGTAGCAATCAAAGCACGTACCGAGATATAACATGGAATAAATGATGACGTAGAGATAAACAACCCAACCTGCATGCTTTGACCCTTGACAATGCATGTACACTCGTTACCTTGCATATATCCCATATCCACACATAGTTCACGTAACAAATATACTAAACAAGTCGTGATTCCCTCACATCAAAGTTAAACACGGTACTTACCTCTTTCCGCAACCAAATCAATAATCAACCATGACTTTTCTTTTCGAACAAGCCTCCAGACCAACCGAACCTAACCAATTATCGTTCAAATAATTCAAAATAAGTTTTAGAAATTACCCACGAATGAACAAGGTTTAATCTTTAGCTAAATTGGAAAAAGTAAACAAAGGTCAACCCCGGGCCCACTTGGTCAAAACCCGAATTTCGGACTAATTCCCGATTAACTATTCACCCACGAGCTCGGTTATGTGGTATGTTTCGAAATTCGACCTCAATTTGAGGTCTAAATCTCAATTTTATAAAATTCCTAAATTCTACCCAATATACCTAATTTCTACCTTGAAATTCATAGATTTGATGTTAGAAATTCTCGAAAGTAGTTGAAATTGATCGAAAAGTAGTTAAAGGTGCTTACCAATTAATTTGGGAAGAAAAAGCTTTTCACAGATCGCCTCTAGAATGTTTAGGGTTGAGAATTGGTGTAAAATGAGCTAAATATCGATTTCCACCTCTTTTACCAAGTTGCAAACGTCACAATTGCGAACTCTTGTTCGTAATTGCAAAGCCCACAAATACGAAACACTGATCGCAAATGCGATCAGTGCATTAGAGCCACAAATATCGCAAATGCGACATAACCTTCGCATTTGCGAAGGACACCCCCCTCGTAAATGTGGTCCAAACTTCACAAATGTGAAGCTGCCCAACTCAACACAGTGTCACAAATGCAACATAAGGATCGGAAAAGAGATCCCAAACTAGATCGCAAAAGCAAAAGATTATTCGCAAATTCGAACCCCAGCCCCTAGTTCCCACTTCGCATTTGCGGGCCTAACATCGCAATTGCGAAGCTCGCAATTGCGATCAAATTCTCGCAAATGCAAGACCTGCAACTGGACACCATCAAGTACTGAACATCAGCAGTTCCAAATCAGCCCGTAAGGCATTCGAAACTCACCCGAGCCCCTTAGGCTCCAAACCGAACATGCATACAAGTGTAATAACATCATACAAACTTGTTCGCAACCTCAAATAATCAAAATAACATCAAATAACAAGAATCAATCATCAAAACTCTAAATTTCAACTTAAAACTCAACTTTCACAGAATGCACCGAAATGTGATCGGGTCTCCCCGGACCCCAACCAATTGTGCGTACAAGTCCAAAAATATCATACGAACCTATCAGAATCGAAAAAATACTGATCCGAGGTCTTTTACCAAAAATGTTGACCGTGGTCAACTCTAGCCTCATTTTAGGTCAAAAATCACTTTTTCTTTTATATTCCACACCAAAGTGTTCCGAAAATTGACACCAACCATGAACGCAAATCAATAAACATCAAATAAAGGTTTGAGAGGCCTCGAAATACAAAAATTAAGGCTTGTACTCATAATGACCTATCAAGTCGTTCGTCACACTCTCCACCTTTAAAAGAAAAGTTCGTCCTCGAACGGACATAAACGTGTACCTAGACTGGTAAAAAGGTTTGGATATCTACTCCACATATCGGGCTCAGACTCCTACATAGCCTCCTCAGTCGAGTGACCTCTCTATTGCACTTTCAGAGATGAAAACTTCTAAGATCTCAACTTACGAAAACATGTGATATATCCTCATGGTACTTTCGAAGCATGGAAACGTGAAATAAAGGATGTACCCCTGTTAGGAGAGGAGTCAATGCAAGCTTATAAGCAACCTCCCCAACTCTCTCCAAGATCTCAAACGGGCCAATAAAACTCGACCTCAAATTCCCCTTCTTCCTAAACTGTATCATGCCCTTCATAGACGACACTCAGAGAAGAACCTTATCACCCACCATGTAAGCCACATCTGGAACCTTTCAGTTCGCATAACTCTTCTGCCTGGACTGAACCGTATGAAGTCGCTCCTGAATCACCTTAACCTTCTCTAAAGCATCACAGACCAAATCAGTGCCCAACAATCTAGCCTAAACGGGCTCAAAACAACCAATCGACGAACGACATCGCCTCCCGTATAAGGCCTCATACGTCACCATTTGGATGTTCGATTGATAGCTGTTGTTCTAGGCGAACTCCAAGAGGTAAAACCTAGTCCCACTGACCCCTGAAATCCATTGAGCATGCCCGAAACATGTCCTCCAATATCTGAATAGTGTGCTCGGACTGTCCGTCCATCTGAGGATGAATGCACTGTACTCAGCTCGACCCGCGTGACCAACTCGCATTGTACGGCTCTCCAAAAATGCAATTTGAACTACGTTCCTCGATCAGAAATGACGGAAATAGGCACACCATGCAACCTGATGATCTCCCGGATGTAAATTTAAGCCAACCGCTCTGAAGAACAGGAAGTCATCACCGGAATGAAGTGTGCAGACTTAGTCAACCGGTCCATAATAACCCAGATTGTGTCATATTTCCTCAAGGTCCGTGGTACGCCTATCACAAAATCCATAGTGATGCCCTCCCACTTCCACTCCGGTATCTCCAATATCTGAGTCAACCCACCTAGTTTCGGATGCTCGTACTTCACCTGTTGAGAATTCAAACACCGAGAGACATAAGCAACTATATCTTTCTTCATTCCTCGCCACCAGTAGTGATGTTTCAAGTCATGGTACATCTTCGTGACACCCGGATAAATGGAATAGCATGAAACGTGAGCCTCCTCAAGTATCAGCTCTCTTAGTCCATCAACATTGGGAACACAAATTTGGCTCTGAAGCCGCATAACACCGTCATCTCCAATCACAACCTCCTTGGCACCACCCTGCTGCACCGTGTCCTTCAATACCAATAAGTGAGGATCATCAAACTGGAGAGCCTTGATACGCTCCAACAATAAAGACTGTGCCCAACCAAAAGCAAGAAGACGGCTGGGCTCCGAAACATCCAACCTCACGAACCGGTTGGCCAAAGCCTGAACATCCATACCTAGTGGCCTCTCCACTACCGCTAAATATGCCAAACTGCCCATGCTCTCAGCCTTCCTACTCAATGCATCGGCCATTACATTGGCCTTTACTGGATGATATAATATGGTGATATCATAGTCTTTCAAAAACTCTAACCATCTCCGCTACTGCAAATTATGGTCTTTTTGTTTGAGCTGGTGTTGGAGACTCCGATGGTCGGTATAGACCTCACATGGAACGCCGTACGGATAGTGCCTCCAAATCTTCAGCATATGAACAATGGATGCCAACTCTAAATCATACGTAGGGTAATTCTTCTGATGAACTTTCAACTGCCGAGATGCGTAGGCAATCACCCTACCGTCTTGCATCAGCACTGCACCAAGTCCAATACACGATGTATCACAATACATGTTATAAGATCCTGAACCTGTAGGCAACACCAACATTGGAACTACAGTCAACGCAGTCTTGAGCTTCTGAAAGCTCATATCACGCTTGTTAGACCATCTGAAAAGACCACCCTTTTGGGTCAACTTGGGCAAAGGGGCTGAGATAGATGAAAACCCCTCCAAGAACCAACGATAATAACTCGCCAAACCCAAGAAGCTCCGAATCTCTGTAGCTGAAGTAGGTCTAGGATAGTTTTGAACTGCCTCTATCTTCTTAGGATCCATCTTAATGCCCTCGGAAGATACAACATGGCCCAAAAAGACAACCGAGTCCAACCAGAACTCACACTTCAAAAACATGGCATATAACTGACGATCCCTCAAGGTCTAAAGTACGATCCGGAGATGCTGCTCATGCTCCTCTTGACCGCGTAATTCATAATATCATCAATGAAGACAATCACAAAGGAATCCAGATAGGGCTTGAACACTCGATTCATCTAATGCTGGGGATCACTAAGAACTAATAGTGACCATACCGAGTCCAAAAAGTTGTCTTAGGGATATATGTTGCCCTAATCTTCACTTGATGGTAGCCACATCTCAAGTCAATCTTGAAAAACACCTTGGCACCCTGAAGCTGGTCAAGTAAGTCATCAATCCTAGGTAACAAATTCTTGTTCTTGATAGTGATCTTGTTCAACTGCCGATAATCTATGCACATACTCATCGATCCATCCTTCTTCTTCACAAACAATATCGGTTCACCCTAAGGCGAGACACTAGGCCTATGAATCCCTTATAAGAAAATCATGCAACTATTCCTTCAACTCAACTGAATCCATACGGTATGGGGGAATAGAAATGGGCTGAGTTCCCCGAACCAAGTCAATGCAGAAGTTGATATCTCTGTCGGGTGGCATGCTTGGCAAGTCTGTGGTAAACACCTCTGAAAACTCGGGCACAACCGGAACCGAAATCCATAGAAGGAACCTTCACACTAGAATCACAGATATAGGCCAAATATGCTAGACACCCCTTCTAGACTATACGCCGATCTTTCCCATATGAAATGACCCTACTAGTGGAATGACCAAGTGTCCCTCTCCACTCCAATCGAGGCAACGCCTGCATGGCTAATGTCATAGTCTTGGGCGTGACAATCTAAGATAGCGTGGTATGGTGACAACCAATCCATGCCAAGAATCATGTCAAAATCCACCATATCAAGTAATAGAAGGTCAACCCTAGTCTCATAGCTCTCGATAATGACTAAACAAACACGATAGACCCGGTCTACCACAATAGAATCCCCAATAGGCATAGACAAATAAAATGAGCACTCAAAATATCACGAGACATACCAAATATGAAGCAAAATAGGGTGACACATACGAATAAGTAGATCATGTATCAAATAAACTGATGCATCTCTATGGCAAATTGGAACAATACATGTGATGACCGCATCAGATGACTCTGCCTCAGGTCTAGCTGGGAATGAATAACAACGGGCCTGAGCCCCACCAATCTGACCTCCTCCCCTTGGATGACCTTCACCTCTAATGTCCCGACCTCTACATCTAGCGGAATGACCCCCGCCTCTAGTTGGCTGAGAAAGCGGTGGAGCAACCGGTGCCGAAATCATGGCACGAGTACCCTGCTGTGGTCTACTGCTTCTCCATCTAGGACAGTACCTCCTGATATGACATGCCCTGCCGCACTCAATGCAACCTCGTGGTAGGCATAATTGCTGAGTTTGAGATGATCCCTGATGACCCGAATTACCTCCATAGTAACTCTGTAGAGGCTGCTCTGAACGAGACCCATACACGCCATGACCACCTGAAGGACCAGGAGACACCTAAAGTGCTGACTGAACAGACCTGATAGGATGGTCTCTACCAAATGTACCTCCACCTTAGATGAGGCGTCACTAAAACCACCAAAATGTCGAGGACTCTTCTCTGATGTTGCCTCTCTACCCTGACCACGAATCCTCTCGATCAACCTAGCAACCTCTACACCCGTGTAAAGGAAATATCATCGTCAATTTCTCTGGCCATTTTGTAGTCTGATGCCATAAGTAAGGCCATCTATAAATCTCCTCACCCTATCCCTCTCAATAAGGATCAGGATAGCTCCAGGGCATAATAGATCAACAAATCTGGTCTTATAATGCGTAATAGTCATGTTACCCCACCGGAGGCGCTCAAACTGGCTGCATAGATCCTCTCTCTGAGTGAAAGGATGAGCTTCTCCAAGAATAGCAGTGAGAATTGATCCCAAGTGAGTGGAGTTGAACCTGCTAGTCTGCCTCGAACATAGTCCTGCCACCACCTCTTGGCTGAGCCATGAATTCGAAATACTGCAAAGTCAACTCTATTGAACTCCACTATGCCCATGTTGCGCAATGCCTCATGGAAACAGTCCAAGAAATTTTGTGGGTCCTTAGAAGGTGTAGCACCAAAACAAATAGGAAATAGCTTGGTGAACCTGTCCAACCTCTTCAGCCCTTGTGACGACATTGCGGGTCCCTCCCCGGGCTGTGTATCCATGACAGGCTAAACTGCTCCAACTCCCAGAGTTTGATATCTGTGAGCTATCTACTCTGGTGTGTGAGTAGCAGGAATGTGGGCTCCTCCCCCAGCCTGAGAGATGGTTGGTGCTATAGGAAATAAACTAGCCTCGACCATGCTCTCCATAAGGCCAACCAGGCGGACTGGAGCGTCTTGAAGTACTTGGGTGGAAATGAACCCCTGGGACCTGAGCTAGTCTAACTGGCACAGCCGGAATAGGGACTTCCTCCTCCTGCTCGATCTGAGGCTCTGCAATAGGTTCTACTGTTTGTGCTCTAGGTTGAGCTTTGCCTCTGCCTCTTGCTCTGCCTCGGCTTTGGCCTCTACTTTTGGTAGTGGCTGCAACTTGGGGCTCTAGCTCTTGCTCAGCTGTGGATGTTGTACATGTTCTCACCATCTATGAGAGAACAAGAATAGAATGATTCAAACTCAATGATAGAATGAAATCGCACGATAGAGAAAGAAAGAAGTGAAATTTTCCTAAAGCCTTATAGCCTCTAGAAGATAAGAACAGACATCTCTGTACCGATCCTCCAGAATCTAATAAGCTTGCTCATGACTCGTGAGACCTAGGCAACCTAGTGCTATGATACCAACTTGTCACGACCTAAAAGCCCAACCACAAGGCCATGATGGCGCCTAATATCCACTTGCTAGGCAAGCCAACGTTAGCTAATGAATTAATAATTTTTAACAATTTGAAAGAAGAATAATGATAATTAACGATCGATGAACTCTGAAATAAATTAAATAATTACATAAGTAATGCAGTCTATACTAATCCCAGAAATCCAGAGTCACATGTACATGAGCGACTAGAATACTACAAATATGGTCTGAAATAAAATACAACTGTTTGAAACTAGGTAAACAATAAAAACAAGATAGAAGGAGACTTCAAGGACTGCGAATGTTGTGCAGCTCTACCTCGAGTCTCAGGAACAGTCGGATGTGAGCAATCTCCTCTGCGCACCACTAGGACCAACACCAAGATCTCCACAAGAAGTGCAGAAGTGTAGTATGAGTATTACCGACGCCATGTATTTTGTAAGTGTCGAGCCTAACCTTAACGAAGTAGTGACGAGGCTATGACAAGACATCCACTATAAACCTATACGAATACTAATAAAAGACATAAATTTTTTAGGTAAAACGGATAAACTCATAAGCAGGGGACGCGAAGGTCAACTAAAAGAGGGCATAATAACATAATCTCATAATCTCATAACCTCATACCTCAGTACATAAATAAAGCACTACATCTACAAGCAGTTCCAACACATCATACTCCGTTGCGGCGCACAACCCGATCCCACAATCATTTCAATATCTGTTGCAGGTGCAACCCGATCCCAATATCATATCTGTATCTGTTGCGGCGTGCAACCCGTTTCCATTATCTATTCAATATCTATTGCGGTGTGCAACCCTTTCTCATTACCAATTCATTTCAGTACTGTTGCGGTGCGCAACTCATCCCCAATATCAACTCATTAACATGAACAACTCAACACAACCAAATTTCGTAAACTCAGCAGAAAAGAAACTAAAGCGTATAGAACATCAAGGAACTACCATTACTAACACAGAATAACCAATACCTCATTTCCACAAACCTCGAAAACTTATTTATATATGAATATCTAAAGGACTCGCACAATCGGATATAACATAGTTGTGCAACAAGTAATGTAAGGATAATAAAGGCAAGTAAAGACACGAGACAATGAATATATACAATTAATACAAGTAGGATCATATTATAGGTAAGCATATATTGAGCGAGAAATGAATGAATCGAAACAGGTAACAACTAAATGACAGATAACAAGTAAGGCATGAATAACAAGTAATGGCATATAGCAATCAAAGCATATAACGAGATATAACAAGGAATGAATGACGACGTAGAGGTAAATAGACCGACCCGCATGATTTGACCCATGACAATGCATATACACCCGTTACCTTGCATATACGTCATCTCCACATATAGTTCACGTAACAAATAGACCAAACAAGTCCTAATTCCCTCAAGTCAAAGTTAAACACGACACTTACCTCTTTCCACAACAAAATCAATAATCAACCACGGTTTTTTCTTTCGAACAAGCTTCCAAGCCAACCGAATCTAACCAATTATCATTCAAACAATTCAAAACAAACTTTAGAAACTACCCACTAATGGAAAAGATTCAATCTTTAGCTAAATTGAAAAAGTCAACAAAACTAAAGCCCAGACCCGCTCGGTCAAAATTCGAGATTCAGACCAAATCCCGAGTACCCGTTCACCCCGAGCCCGGTTATGTGATTTGTTTCAAAATCCGACCTCAATTCAAGGTCTAAATCCTAATTTTACAAAATCCCTTAATTCTACCCAAAGCCCCTAATTTCTGCGTTAAATTCATATATTTGATGTTAGAAATTCATGAAAAGTAGTTGAAATTCATTGAACAGTAGTTAAAGGTGCTTACCAATGAATTTGGGAAGAAGAAGCTCTTCAAATATCTCCTCTAGAGTGTTTAGGGTTGAGAAATGGTGTAAAATGAGCTAAGTCCCGATTTTCCCTCTTTCACCAAGCTGCAGACGTCGCAATTGCGAACTCTTGTTTGCAATTTCAAAGACCGTAAATGCAAAACACATTTGCGATCAGGCGATCCGTGCATCGGAGCCACAAATATCACAATTGCGACATAACCTTCGCATTTGCGAAGGACACCCCCTCACAAAAGCGGTCGAAACTTCGCAAATGCGAAGCTGCCCAACTTAACATAGTGTCGAAAATGCAACAAAAGGATCACAAAAGCGATCCCAGACCATATCCCAAAAGCGAAAGATTTTTCGAAAATGTAAAACCCAGCCCCCAGTTCCTACTTCACATTTGCGAGCCTGACATCGCAAATGCGAGGCTCGCGATTGCAATCAGGTTCTTGCAAATGCGAGACCTACAACTGGACACCTGCAACTGCTGAGCACCAGCAGTTCCAAATCAGTCTTTAAGGCATTAGAAACTCACCAGAGCCTCTCAGGGTCCAAACCAAACATGCACACAAGTGCAATAACATCATACAAACTTGTTCGCTACCTCAAATTATCAAATAACGAGTATCAATCACAAAAACTATAAATTTCAACTTAAAACTTAACTTTCACAAAATGCGCTGAAATGCGCTCGGGTCACCCGGGACCCCAACCAAACATGCGTAAATGTAATAACCCGACCGGTCTTTTTGGCCTCTAGCGCGTCTTTTGACAGTTTGAGGCCATAAGAAGCTTCACTTCAGGTAAAATGACTTGTATGCATGGTCGGAATTGAATTTCGAGAAGTTCGTAGTTGATTTGGAAAGAAAATTCTCATTTTGGAAGCTTTAAGTTGAAAGAAATGAGTAAGGTTTGATTTATACGTAAACGACCTCGAAATCAGGATTTATAGGTTTTAGCAGGTTCCTATGATGATTCGGACTTGGACGTATGCTTGGATCAGGTTTTGGATGACCCGGGAGTGTTTCGGCGCCTATTGGGGAAGTTAGCATTTTGGGAAGAATTTCATAAATATGGGTTGCAGTGCATTTCAGTGTTATCGATGTCCATTTGGGAATTCGAGTCTGGGAATAGTTCCGTATGGTGATTCTAGTATTAGGAGCGCGATCGGAAGTGGATTTGGAGGTCCGTAGGTCATTTTGGAGTCATTTGGCAAAAGTTAGAAATTCGAAGGTTTTTGAGAAGTTTAACCGGAAGCGGACATTTTGATATCGAGGTCGGATTCCGGTTCTGGAAGTTGGAGTAGGTTCTTAATGTCGAATATGACTTGTGTCCAAAATTTGAGGTCAATCAGACGTGATTTGATAGGTTTCGGCATTGAATGTTGAAGTTTGGAGTTCAAAAGTTCATTAAGCTTGAATTGGAGCGCAATTTATAGTTTTCGAGTTGTTTGATGTGATTTGAGGCCTTGAGTAGGTCCGCATTATGTTTTGGAACTGGTTAGAATGATTGGACGGGGTCCCGAGGGCCTCGGGTGGAATCCGGGTGGTTAACGGATCGAAAATGGAACATAAGGAACGGTTGAAGTGCACCAGTTCTGGTGTAATCGCACCTGTGCAAGTTTGACCGCAGGTGCGTGATCGCAGAAGCGAGGAAATGGTCGCAGGTGCAGTTTGGGCGAAGAAGGGCAGTGATCGCAGGTGCTACGGTTGTCCGCAGCTGCGAGGACACAGATGCGGTGAAGCATCGCAGGTGCAAGAATGAGAAAGGCATCCTGGGGCGCAAGTGTGGAAATTTACACGCAGATGTGGGTGTGCATCTGCGCTGAGGAGACCGCAGAAGAAGAATTTGGTCTTGATCCCGACACCGCAGAAGCGGTACATGCACCGCAATAGCGGGGCCGCAGAAGCGGCCTATGCACCGTAGGTGCGAAAAGGCTGGAGGCAGTGAAGTTTCTTTAAAAGACGGGATTTGGCCCATTTTCTTCCATTCTCTCTTGGTTGGACGATTTTTGGAGAGCTTCAAGTGGGGGTTTTTCATCATCTATGTCAAGGTAAGTTAATACCACCTCTTGTTAGTTAAATACATGGTTTTATGATGGATTCAAGCATGAAAATTGGTAGAAATTTGGGGGTTTGAGGAAAACCTAGAAATTTGGTATTCTTGATTTTGACCACGATTTTGGACTTGAAATTGAGAGTAAATTATATATTTGAGCTCGTGATGTTACGGTAAATTTTATCTTCGAAAAATTTCAGAATCTGGGCACGTCGGCCCGAGGGCGATTTTGTCAACTTTTCGAGCGGAGTTGGGAATTTCTATAAATCGAATTGTTATAAGTAACAGGGTATATTTTCATTTGGTTCGTCCATTAATTGGCTAGTTTTGGAGCATTTAGCATCGGTTTAAGTCGTCGGAAGGGCTTGGAAGCCGGCTATGGAACTTCGGAGCGAGGTGAGTCTCCTTTCTAACCTTGTAAGAGGGAATTAACCCCATAGGTGAAATAATTGAATACGTGCTCCTAATTATAGGGGCTACGTACGCACGAGGCGACGATAGTCCGTGCGTAGCTACTATTATGCTTAAGTCCGGGTAGTCAAGGACCCAAGAGCATGTATTACTTGTAATACTTGAAACCTTGTTGTTATTTTAAAATGCTTAAATCATATCGAACTGGTAAAAGAATTTCTAAAGGAATTAAACATCATTTTCTTGACCGTTAAAAAGAAGTTGTCATTTCTTTGAGTGATTGTTTCCCTGATGAATTCTTGATTGACGGTTTGGTGTGTTTATTTACATTTGACCGCGTCGCATGTATGATTCGCGAGTGGGGTAACAGATGCATCTATGGTTCGCACCTTTCGACCCTCTGGCAGTGCACATTTTAAATATTGTTGGATTGGGCCATATGACCACGACATGATTTGCACATGCTTGTATTGCTTGACTTGCAATTTTATAAATGATGATATTGCTTCCTTGGTTTGAGGTACATGTATAAATGATGAAAATGAATTTGGAAATTTCCTATTAATAAAAGAATTGTTTACTTTCTTCAGGCTATCGAGTTACAGCCGTCTTTATAAAAATCCTTTATTTACTATATTATCAGTATATTATTAGACCACTAGTAAGTGTCAAAGTCAACCCCTCGTCACTACTTCTTCGAGGTTAGACGGGATACTTACTGGGTACACGTTGTTTTTGTACTCATACTACACTTGTTGTGCATTTTTGTTGCACAGACACATGTATGTCTAGTGGCCTAGTCAGGCGTAACGGCATGTTTGATACGGGGACTTAGGTGAGCTGCTCCTCTCAAGACGACCCGCAGCCGGCATAGTCTCCTTCAGAGTACTGTATTGTATTTTCCTTTCTGTCCAATTTGTATTCTGGACAGTTATTGTATTTCATTCGATTCTCCTAGTGATTGCTCATGCACTTGTGACACCGGGTTCTGAGGTGATTATGGGATATTTAGCATTGAAAGTTGTAAACATTTTTACTATTCAGTGAAGATTACTTTTTATTAATTAAATAAAAAGGAAATTTATGGTTCCTAAAATATTAAAAATGAGAGTTTTAATTAATTATTTAATGCTGGCTTACCTGACCGAGGTGTCCAGCGCCATCACGACCTTTCATGGATTTTGGGTCGTGACAACATGTTATCAGAGCACTAGGTTCCCTTAGGTCTCACGAGTCATGAGCGAGTCTAGTAGAGTCTTGCGGATCGGTACGGAGACGTCTGTACTTATCCTCGAGAGGCTACAAGGCTGTTAGGAGCACTTCCCTTCTTGATTCCTCATCGTGCGATTTGATTCCTTTGAGGCTTATGCCTTCATTTCCTTTACATTCAATCTTATGCGACGCGAAGCGCTTGTTATGAATAGGGAAGTGAGTAATTGTAATGGCATTATAGATGTGGTGCGGGATGTTTCTCCCTGCGTGGTTGTTTGGGCTATTGTCGTCGCCTTGCGGAAGGATATTCTGTCGT
The DNA here is from genome assembly GCF_001879085.1 of Nicotiana attenuata. Classification (NCBI taxonomy): domain Eukaryota; kingdom Viridiplantae; phylum Streptophyta; class Magnoliopsida; order Solanales; family Solanaceae; genus Nicotiana; species Nicotiana attenuata. The sequence goes on from NW_017671801.1 coordinate 66,349, forward strand.
TTCAGCTCAGTAGCTGTACTTCTGAGAGCTTTGAGGCTATTCACAGGTTGCTATGATGCTTATGAACGGTTATCGCGCAATATTGATGTGTTGGTAGGATACTTGCCCATGTGTTGGGGCAGTGAATGACTCGAAAGGAGGTCTACTCAGTGCATGATTCAGAGATTCGGTGTTTTATTTCCGGCGGGGGGAAGGCAATCGAACTATAAGCGTTCATGTTTGGGTTGATGGGGTAACGGGACTTGGTACTTACGAGCGTGGTGGAATTTTCATCTGTGATGTGGTGTCATTGTCCTTGTTGAATGTGTTGAGTTCGCCGGTGTTATGATCTTCTACGATTCGCCTGCAGAGCAAGATATTGTGAGATAGTATTGGAGAAGCGTCTGTCAGAGTTCGCGGGGTGCGGTGGTTCAGGATTGAATCGGTGTTTCTAATGTTGACGGTTCGAGAAAGATGATCTTTGGAAGGGTTTAAAGATAGTAGCGGTCTATTGGTTCAAGTGCTACAGAGATAGATATTGATCTAAGGCATCAACTGAGCAGCAAATGATGAGGAAGGACATATGGGAAGTGTCATGCGGTGGTTAGATTTCTAGAAGGCCAGGTGTAAGAAGCGGAAGTCGAGTAGTCGCTTAAAGAAGAAGGGTTTGGCCAAAGTGGGAGAGTGGCAGAGTAGCATATGGGTTCAGTGGCAGGATAACTACACACCCGGAGAAAAAGTCTAGAGTGATTTGGGGTTTAGGGTGGAAGTGACTGGGTCTATGGACTTAATTTGAAATATCGGCTATTATACGGTGGGAGATTTGATACAACAGAAAGGAGTTTCTTGGCATGAAGAAGGATACAACATGACTTTGGATTGGAAGGTATTGTCGCATATTTAGTTGATGTCCATGAGGAGTGAATGGGCTTGTACAGCTAGCGAACGAGCATGGTTGGGTTACGTATTTCATAGTAATTGTGCAATGCAGCATCATTGGGAGATGTCGGCATGCAATTTCCACAGGTGGGTTATCTCCTGTGAACAGGCTAGCGGTCGCGTGGTGTTGACAAAGCTTAGGCTAAGAATTCTACCGGCTATACGGTAAGAGGTCGGATAGGTGAATGTGGTTAGTGATTCAAAGTGTTCATGAAAGGTCAAGCATAAGGATTTAGAGGAATTTGGCGAGTTGGTGGTGCAAGATCATGTCAGTGATGAAGAAAGCATCTTGATGGGTTCCAGAGTTGTGTAAAGGTGGCTTCAAGCTAAGTGGGAGAGTCCCACCTCCTACGATTGAGTTGCATGGTTATCTTCTTGTGAGGTTTCGGGTCATCGATGTATTGGTAAGCTATTTCAGCTAAGGGAAAAGAACATAAGTGGTAATTTGAGCAAAGGAATTGATAAAGGTGTGCTATAGTTGGCCTTATTGACTCATGTTTAGGCTTTGGGAAGTGATTCAGTCGGGTGCTTCATTGAGATGGTGGTGTTCATGTGCCAGCGGAGCCTTGGATTTGATTATATTCGGGACCAAGCCAGAGTGGGTGACTCTCAACAACGACCCTAGGGAATTCAAGGGTTAAAAAAAGTGGTTCCTAAGGATTTAAGCCCGTAGTATGGTTTTGAATCGAGCTTTTATAGCAGATTATGATAAGAGGCTCGGAACGTTCTATGATGTTTTTGACTTGTAGTGTAGCATTTGGGGGAATGAGAGAAACAGACTTGGATTGGTAGAGGGATTATCGGAATAGGTGTATCAGTTGAGGATGCAAATGTGCGTGCAAGGAAGGTATGAGATGGTTCGTGGGATTTGAGACAGCATGGTCTCGTGATGCAAGGCCACTCGGGAGGAGTGCAGATTGAGTTCGTTATGGGTTGGATGGAGTCGTTATTATCTCTGAGGCAAGTTAAGGATGAATTAGATGAAGTTAGATTGGTTAGCCATGGTTTGAATTGGCACGATGGTGGCGGTGATCAGTTTCTTCAGCGTGAATAAGCTATGCATGTGATTTGTGACGGTACGTGCGGGGTTTGACGGCTGCCGTAATTGATTTTATTGGGAAGTATTCAAGTATTATGGCCCGCTATGTGGGGCAGATTTCCAGAAGGGTTATGGTGGCTTAGACCACTACTTGGGGATTTGCATGATCTATAGTTATGAGAATTCACTCGCGTATTGCTATGGTTCTCTTGGAATGAGTTAAGTAAAGGGTTTCTGTATGATGAGGTGTATACCCTATTAGTGGTTCAGGAGTTATGATGAAATTCTTATACTATCGCATATTGGCACGTTAGGTGCAGTGACCGGTATGGAAATTGAAAGCGAGGAACTGAGGTTGCCGTTTGGTGTTGGCAAGGATGTCACGAGCTCGGATGAGCAGGAAAGGGATTTGAATGTTTAGAGTAAGCTGGTATGTTCTTCAGCGTCACCTGAGATCGTTGTTTTGTGAAAGAGGCTTGCATCCTGGTTATGGATTTTTGATTTGCTGTGCAGCGCTAGTATGACTGGCGGTAGGAGTGTGCAGATTTATTACCTAATGCGGAAGGTCGTGGGAGCGTATTCTACGAGGAGATTGTATAAGTGTGACATGTAGTCACCTGATTGATTGAAGAGTTAAACCAAGTATGAAGGATGTGGTAGTATCACTAATTTGAGAATTTATGCCTGGAGGGCACTCGGTCTATTGGGTTGTGGACTGTGGAGTTTTGTTCCGGATATGATAGTTGTTCTTGTGATTTATGGTAAAAAGGGGTTATTATGGACCCTTGAAAGGTTATTAGCCTATTACGGCGCGATCGGAATTGGCTTGAGGTTGTTCATGGATTTAAATGTGAATATGGGCTCTATATCAGGCCAAATGTGTTCATTACGGCATAGCACTCCTTATGGAGGAGTATTCGAGCGTTGGATGTTATTTCATCGTCGGCTATTTCATGTAATACTATATTGTGCCGTATGAGTTTTGAAACTGCTTGATGAATTCATATGTATTAAGGTTCCGCATAGCGATGGTGTTATATGAGCAGGATGGCCCTTGTGATTCAGATTATATATCGCACCTCAGTTGTGCTTGAGTTTTGTAGCTTATGGCGCTATCTGTCTCCCCAGGGATGATATTATGCACTTAGTGTGCTTGCAACGATATTCGGTATTTAGTAGTAATGAGCAATTCAGCTCGGTGTGTATCTCCTTATGTGAGTTCTATGTGTGGATCGGGTGGCACGCCGCCACAGGTATGTTGTTTGGATCGGGTTGCGAGCCGCAATAGCATGATGATGAGTACAATTTTCTATATTTTAATTTTTGTGTGTTTTGTTTCCATTTTTTGAAGAAAGTTCAGATTAGTTGCGTGAGTTGAGTAGTCCCTTCCAGAGTTCGTTTCCCTTATGTATCACGTTTGAGTTTGTAGCCTATTTGCACATTGTGACATCATATGAGACTTTTGGTCATGTCTGGGGTGGCTCATTGCCGAGCAATTCGTACTGGGTGAGACAAGATTATTGTATCTAGGATCAGTGCGATCGGATTATATGAAGTATACCAAAGAGCAAATACCATTATTTGGTTCAGAATGAGGTGATGGTTCTTGTCAGGAGTAGAGACTCAATGATTTCTTGACTCGGCAGATGGTTATGAATTTCTACGCATCTCTTCCGTCGTGGTGGTATTGCAAAGGTTGGGACAAGACTTATACATGTCATGAGGTGCATTGGGAGCATCAGATTTGTGGAATTTCGGCTATTGTTATCAGAGGATGTCATTATGGTCATGTGAGCTATGCAGTGCATAGTGTGAATTCAACAAAGGTATGCAATCATGTATCGGTGCATCGTGTAGTGATTAATACGGTATTCGTAGGTTCAAAGCAGGCCTGGTAGAGAATTTCGGGTGTCAGAACTGGGCTCTAAGCTTGTTTGTTTGAATAAAAGAGAATATCTTCAGATTTGATCGAGTTAATGTGCTCAACTGAGCTGTGGTAGCATGGGTAGGTGCTCAAGGTGTTAAATAGTGATTTCGGACAACTCAAGTGCAGTTCTCAGCACGTTCGAGGACGAACGTATGTTTATGTGGGAGAGAATGTAACGACCGGACCGTCGTTTTGAGCTCTAGCACGTCGTTCGACAGTTTGAGGCCATAAGCATTTTCACTTCAGGTAAAATGACTTGTACGCATGGTCAGAATCGAATTTCGGGAAGTTTGGAGTTGATTTGGAAAGAAAGTTCTCATTTCGGAAGCTTTAAGTTGAAAGAATTGACTAAGGTTTGATTTATGAGTAAACGACCTCGGAATCAGGATTTAGAGGTGTCAGCAGGTTCGTATGATGATTTCAGACTTGGGCATATGCCCCGATCAGGTTTTGGATGACCCGGGAGCGTTTCGGCACCTATTGGGGAAGTTAGCATTTTGGGAAGAATTTCATAAATATGGGTTGCAATGCATTTCAGTGTTATCGACGTCCGTTTGGGAATTCGAGTCTGGGAATAGGTCCGTATGGTGATTCTCGTATTGGGAGCACGATCGGAAGCGGATTTGGAGGTCCGTATGTCATTTTGGAGTCATCTAGCGAAAGTTAGAAATTTGAAGGTTTTTGAGATGTTTGACGGGAAGTGGACTTTTTGACATAGCGGTCGGATTCCGGTTCTGGAAGTTGGAGTAGGTCCGTACTGTTGAATATGACTTGTGTGCAAAATTTTAGGTCAATCGGACGTGATTTGATAGGTTTCAGCATCGAATGTTGAAGTTTGGAGTTCTAAAGTTCATTAAGCTTGAATTGGAGTGCAATTCATAGTTTTCGAGTTGTTTGATGTGATTTGAGGCCTCGAGCAGGTCCGCATTATGTTTTGGAACTGGTTAGTGTGATTGGACGGGGTCCCGGGGTCCTCGGATGGAATTCGGGTGGTTAACGGATCGAAAATGGAACATAAGGAATGGTTGAAGTGCACCCGTTCCGGTGTAATCGCACCTGCGCAAGTTTGATCGCAGGTGCGTGATCGCAGAAGCGAGGAAATGGTCGCAGGTGTGGTTTGGGCGAAGAAGGGCAGTGACTGCAGGTGCGAAGGGTTGTCCGCACCTACAAGGATGCAAATGCGGTGAAGCGTCGCAGGTGGGAGAATGAGAAAGGCAGCCTGGGGCACAGGTGTGGAAATTTATGCGTAGATGCGGGTTTGCATCTGCGCTGAGGAGACCGCAGAAGCGGAATTTGGACTTGAGCCCGGGACCGCAGAAGCGGCACATGCGCCGAAGAAGCGGCATATGCACCGCAGGTGCGAAAAGGCTGGAGGCAGTGAGGTTTCTTTAAAAGACGGGATTTGTCCCATTTTCTTCCATTCTCTCTTGGTTGGATGATTTTTGGAGAGCTTCAAGTGGGGTTTTTTTATCATCTATGTCAAGGTAAGTTAATCCCACCTCTTGTTTGTTAAATACATGGTTTTATTATGGATTCAAGCATGAAAATTGGTAGAAATTTGGGAGTTTGAGTAAAACCTAGAAATTTGGTATTCTTGGATTTGACCACGATTTTAGACATGAAATTGAGAGTAAATTATATATTTGAGCTCGTGAGGTTATGGGTAAACTTTATCTTCGAAAATTTTTGGAATCAGGGCACGTGGGCCCGAGGGTGATTTTGTCAATTTTTCGAGCGGAGTTGGGAATTTATATAAATTGAATTGTTATAAGTATTAAGGTATATTTTCATTTGGTGTGTCCATTAATTGGCTAGTTTTGGAGCATTTAGCATCGGTTTGAGTCGTCGTAAGGGCTTGGAAGCTAGTTATGGAACTTCGGAGCGAGGTGAGTCTCCTTTCTAACCTTGTAAGTGGGAATTAACCCCATAGGTGAAATAATTGAATATGTGCTCCTAATTGTGGGGGCTATGTACGCACGAGGTGACGAGAGTCCGTGCGTAGCTACTATAATGCTTAAGTCCGGGTAGTCTAGGACCCAAAAGCATGCTTTACTTGTAATATTTGAAACCTTGTTGTCAATTTAAAGTGCTTAAATCATAACGAACTGGTAATATAATTTCTAAAGGAATTAAACATCATTTTCTTGACCGTTAAAAAGAAGTTGTCATTTCTTTGTGTGATTGTTTCCCTGATGAATTCTTGATTGACTGTTTGGTGTGTTTTTTTATATTTGACCGCGTCACATGTATGATTCGCGAGCGGGGTAATAGATGCATCTATGGTTCACGCCATTTGACCCTCTGGCAGTGCACAGTTTAAATATTGTTGGATCGGGTCGTACGACCTCGGCATGATTTGCGCATGCTTGTATTGCTTGACTTGCAATTTTATAAATGATGATATTGCTTCCCTGGCTTGAGGTAAATGTATAAATGATGAAAATGAATTTGGAAATTTCCTATTAGTAAAAGAATTGTTTACTTACTTCATGCTATCGAGTTACAGCCGTCTGTATAAAAATCCTCGATTTACTATATTATCGATATATTATTGGACCACTAGTAAGTGTCGAAGTCGACCCCTCGTCACTACTTCTTCAAGGTTAGACGGGATACTTACTGGGTACACATTATTTTTGTACTCATACTACACTTGCTGTGCATTTTTGTTGCAAAGGCACATGTATGACTAGTGGCCTAGTCAGGTCTAGCGGCATGTTTGATACGGAGACTTAGGTGAGCTGCTCCTCTCGAGACGACCCGCAGCCGGCAGAGTCTCCTTCAGAGTACTGTATTGTATTTTCCTTTCTGTCCAATTTGTATTCCGGACAGTTATTGTATTTCATTTGATTCCCCTAGTGATTGCTCATGCACTTATGACATCGGGTTTTGGAGCGATTATGGGATATTTAGTATCGAAAGTTGTAAACACTTTTACTATTCAGTGAAGATTACTTTTTATTAATTAAATTAAAGGAAATTTATGGTTCCTAAAATATTAAAAATGAGAGTTTAATTAATTATTTAATGCTGGCTTGCCTGACCTAGGTGCTCGGTGCCATCACGGCCTTTCATGGATTTTGAGTCGTGACCGTAAAATTCCAAAAATATCATGCGAACCTACTCGAATCGTCAAAACACCGATCTGAGGTCGTTTACCAAAAATGTTGACCGTGGTCAACTCTAGCCTCATTTTAAGTCAAAAATTATATTTTCTTTTATATTTCACACAAAAGCTTTCCTAAAAGCGACACGGATCAAGCACGCAAATCAATAGACATCAAATGAAGCTATAAGAGGCCTCAAAACACAGAAATTAAGGCTAGTACTCAACACGACCTATCGGGTTGTCACATAAGATCATAGCTTTTTGTTTGGTGTTGTTTTCTATGACTTCTATTGATATTATTAAGTTATTTTGGATAGATTTGAGCAGTCCAGAGGGTGATTCATGCGGGAAGGAATTTTGAGAGTACTGATCTGGCTTGTTTATGGTAAGTATCTTGCCTGACCTTGTGTGGGGGAATTCCTCTTAGGCTTTAGCCTTAATTATTTATTTCTATTATGTGAAAAGTGACGTGTATATGAGGTGGCGAGCGTGTACATGGGTGTTATGTGTGGCTTTTTACTGGATTACACCATAGGCTATTTATATGTCTTAATTTGATAATAAACTTTGTATGAAACATGTTGAGATCACTTTGTGACTACTTGATCTTGACTACTATATTGACTTAGCCATAGTCATGCTTTATTTGTTGAACACCCCTCCGCTCTTATGTTATTGTTATGTTCTAGTGCACTTTATTGATAAGATGTGAGCTTATATCTTGATGAAACTTAGGTATTGTTATTTTTGTGATATTGTGGCACTTATGGATATATTGAGGGGAATTATTAGGGGTGTCAGCACGAGGTCTTACCATGCGATTGTGTCTATTATTGTACGCATGGGGAGAAATAAGGATGGCGTTATCTCGGGCTGACCAGGTGGTGAAATAAGGGTGGCGATATGTGAATGTGGCAAAATAAGGGAGGCATTTCATTGTTATGTGCACATGCAGTGAAATAAGGGTGACATTGATGATGATGTTATGTGATATTTCGGGGTGTCTTTCTTAATGTTGTTTTTCTGTTGAGACGGGGTTGATATTTTGATTATATACTTTTCTCTTAAAGTTTCCATCTTGCACCTCTATGAGTTATTGGTTGTAATTGAAATACTATCACATGCTCCACTCTTATTTGATGCTTTGTTGACAAAGATGGGTTTTACTACGTTGAGTTGTTATCACATGTTCTAAGGATATTGCTATTATTGTTTTTAAATATACATTTTTGTGTTGGTTCTTTTGACATATTTCACATGTTATTTGACTACTGAGCATCACATGACTTTAACCTCGTTACTACTCCATGGAGGTTAGTCTTGATACTTACTGGATACCGATTGTGGTGTACTCATACAATGCTTCATGCATTTTTGTACAGATCTTGGTACTTTAGATCGAGCTGATCGATAGGGATGCATTATTCTTATTGGAGACTTCAAGGTGTCCTTGCATTTCCTGTTCTCAGGCCTCAGAGTCACCTTACTTACCTTATTTCTACTGTTTTTTTTTGTATTTTAAAATGTATTGTATTTGGAGTTATTCTCATGTAATCAGTGAGAGCTCGTGACTCTGTACTACCTAGTTTTTGGGGTATGATTTGATTATCGCCTTTTTCGCTTGTATTACCCTTATTTTCGTGCTTATGTTGAACTCTGCTTTAATCTATCTGTGACAACCCGATAGGTCGTTTTGAGTACTAGCCTTAATTCCAGTATTTCGAGGTCTCCCATAGCTTTATTTGATGTTTCTTGATTTGTGTGCGTGGTACGTGTCACTTCTCAAAAAGTTTTTAAAATTTAAAAGAAAATTAGTGTTTGACTTAAAATGAGGCTAGAGTTGACCACGTTAAACATTTTTGGTAACAACCTCGAATTGGTGTTTTGATGATTCTGGTAAGGTCGTATGATGTTTTTAGACTTGTATGCACATTTGGTTGGAGTCTGGGTGACCCAAGCGCATTCCGACGCATTATCATAACGACCCGACCGGTCGTTCTGAGGATTTTTATTTTGCTCGCCAGTTCTTGGGCATGACTAGCCCCGTATGATGTATTATGACTTATGTAAATCGTCGGTTTTGGTTTTCAAGTTAATCGGAACAGATATGGAAGAATGATTCTCAACTTGAAGCTTTAAATTTGAAAGGTTTGACCAAGTTTTGACTTTTTAGTATTTGATCTCAAATTTGGATTTTTATGATTTGGTTAGCTCCGTTAGGTGATTTTGGACTTGGGAGCACGTCCGGAATGTGATTTGGAGGTCCGTGGTAGAATTAGGCTTGAATTGGCGAAATTGAAAATTTGGAGCTTTCCGTTCGGCAGTGGAAATCTTGATATCGGGGTCGGAATGGAATTCCGAAAATTGGAGTAGGTCCATTGTGTCATTTGTGACGTTTGTGCAAAATTTAAGGTCATTCGGATGAGGTTTGATAGGATTTTACATCATTTGCGGAATTCGGAAGTTTTGAAATCCTTAGGCTTGAATCCAAGGGTGATTTGGTATTTTGGTGTTGTTTTGAGCGATTTGAAGGCTCGACTAAGTTTAAATGAGGTTATGGGATGTGTTGGCATGTTTGGTTGAGGTCCCGAGGGCCTCGGGTGAGTTTCGGGTGGTTAACAGACCAATTCTTTAGTTTGGAAGTTGGCAGATTTTCTGGTATTTTGTTGCAGAGAAATCCTTCTTCGCGATCGCGAGAGGGCTCTCGCGTTCGCAAATGAATGATGAGAGGGGCAGCCGAATTTTTCTTCGAGTTCGCAATGTAGGTTTCGCGTTCGCGAAGGTTCATGAGTTAAGGCTACGTGTTTGCGAGGAGTGTTCCGCGTTCGCGTAGGGTCGAGCTGAGTGGTCTTCGCGTTCGCGGGTGGGCCCTCGCGTTCGTGAAGACGAGAATTTTTGTCGGAGGCAGCTTGTGCTTCTCGAACGTGAGGGAGATACCGCGTTCGCGAAGAAGAAGACGTCTGGGCAGAATGTTTAAGTTCAAAAACGAGGGCTTGAGTTCATAATTCCAACTTTCGATAGAGAGCTCGGGAGAAGGCGATTTTAGAGGGGATTTTCAGAGGAGTGATTGGGGTAAGTGTTCTTCACTTGTTTTTGGTTAAATTCCATGATTATGTCTTGATTTTCAACATCTAAATTGGGAATTTGGGGTGGAAATTGGAGAGATAATATTAGGGATTTGGATGACCATTTACCGTCGGATTTTGGTGAATTTGATATGGGTAGACTCGTGAGTGAATGGGCTTTCTAGTTTTGTAATTTTTATCGCATTCCGAGACGTGGTTCTGGGGGCCGGGTTTGGCCAATTTCGGGAATGTTGATTAAATTTGATAATTTTTGCGTGGGCTTTGTTCCTTTGGCATGTATTGATGATATGATTCTGATTTTGGATAGATTCGGGGAGATTTTAGATCGAGTCGAGAGGCAAGGGCATCGCGGTGGTGCACATGCTAGGTGACGGGCGTGTGGGCGTGCACCCGTAGGGACTGTGACTTGGTCCGTCCCGTGGCAACTGTAAAGTTGCATATTTTGATAATCTCTATATGATATCTATGTGTTTTAGAAATGATTCTGTTAACTTGGGCTGAATGCCATGTTTGGGGCCTTGTGCCGTACTGTTTGGACCCTCAGGGGTATTTTACTACTATCCTCACACTGTTTTGATTCGAAAGCATATCCTCAGTCATGATTTTTACCTGTTTAATGTTTGATTCAGTTTCATTACTCTATTTTAAAATATATGAAAGTTGTTTGGGCTGAGTTCCTTGATTTTTCACTGAAATGCCCGAGTGGCTTGTGAGGTTGATGACTGAGAGAGGCCGAGGTCCTGATGGTGAGGATTATATAATTATGGATCGGGCTGCACGCCGCAGCGATATAGAGCTTGGGCTGTAGGAGCCCCTCCGGAGTCTGCACACCCCAGTGAGCGCAGTCGACTATATATTTATGAATCGGGCTGCACGCCGCATCGGTTATTATATGGTACTTATTGAGCGTGAGTGCTGAGTGTGAGTGCTGGTTGATGAGTGTTGAGCCACGAGTGACTTAGAAGCTCGCCCGAGGGGCTATATATGAGTGATACTTGCCCGAGAGGCTGTATATATATGAACGGTACTTCGCCCGAGAGACTATATATATATGAGTGATACTTCGCCCGAGGGGCTATATATGAGCGAAACTTCGCTTGAGGGGCTTGATTACGAAATTACTGTTTTCACTCCTAATCTTTTATTTTGCGCCTCTATTGAAAACTGTTGAACAAAAAAATGTTTTTATATATTTTTTCGTTGAAACTGGAGTTTTACGAGATATCTTGACTGGGATACTGATTTGGCCTTTGTTATTTTTCATTGAGACTTTATATTGTGGATTTTATGTGTTTTTACTGCTCGTCACTGCACTCAACCTTTATTTATGATTGTTACTTACTGAGTTGGCGTACTCACATTACTCCCTGCACCATATGTGCAGATCCAGGTATTTCTGAGCCTGGTAGCGGGTGTTGACTACTCAGTGGCAGGTCCATCAGAGCCCTGCTTTTCTCCCTCCTATCTTATAGTTGTTCAGTTATTTTAGGCTCCTTTGTCATTTTAATAGAGTGTATCAGACTTGTACTCTAGATGTTCATGACTAGTGACACCCCGATGTCGGGCTTGTGTTGTTTTTTCGCACTTGTTAATTAGACTTATGTAATGGAAATTCTATTAATCAATAGCTCAAAACGTATTTTCTATAAAATATTGGTTTGATTTGGGATTGTGTCGGCGGCCTAGTTCCATGATAGACGCCATCACGACCGGCCGGTTTGGGGTCGTGGCAAGTTGGTATCCTAGCCTAGGTTACATAGGTCTCACCAGTCATGAGTAGGTTTAGTAGAGTCTTGCGGATCGGTACGGAGACGTCTGTACTTATCTTCGAGAGGCTGCGGAACCCTTTGGAAAAATCTCACATTCTTGAATTCTTATCGTGCGAATCCATTTATTCAGCCAAAAGCGTAACTCTTTGAATTCCTTTCATGTATTTGGATGCGCACGTGAGCGCTCAATATAGTTGTGCATCGACGACTCGTGATTTCCATGGGTGAGGTATGAGATATGATTTTAGCATGTTGACAATGGGCCGGTCTGGAGGACTTGAGGTCGGGTGTGGTCTATGGCTTGAGTGCTGAGATTTCGATTGTGTGAGCATGAGCATTTGGGACTTATATGTCCGTTTGTGTCCTTATTGGTGGGATTTTGTGACTGGATGACTATGTGGTGAGTGTTTGACGGTGAGATGTGTTCAGATTGTTGACTGTGACAAAAAGAATTGGCTGGAAATGTAGCACGAACTATTGAGTGTTTGACTTCTGTCTTAAGTTGGCATATGGCCTCGAGTTGTGAGTGTATTGAAGGACCTCTCATGTAGCTTAGTTGAGGAGTGAAGTGGACCTTCCTGTTGTGTTATGAGTTCCTAGTGATGTCTTTTGGGCTGACCAATGCCCCAGCATCGTTCATGTATTTGAATAACATTGTATTTCAACCATATTTGGATTCCTTCGTTATTGTGTTCATTGATGACGTTCTGGTGTACTCTCATAGCCAGGAGGAGTATGCTCAACATTTGAGAGTTGTATTGCAGAGATTGAGGGAGTAAAAGCTTTATGTAAAGCTCTCCAAGTGTGAATTATGGCTCAGTTCAGTAGCATTCTTGGGGCACATGGCATCCAGTAAGGGTATCCAAGTGGTCAGACGAGTGTGGAGAGAGCTTTCAGAAGCTCAAGATTGCTTTGACCACAGCTCCAATGTCAGTTCTGCCATCAGCTTCCGGTTCTTATACCGCATATTGTGATGCCTCGAGGGTAGGCGTTGGTTGTGTTTAAATGCAGGACGGTAAAGTGATTGCGTAATAGCTAAGATTTTAGGAAGGGTATAGAGAGATATCAGTTTGAGGATAAGCAGGCAGGGTTATTTCCCACGGGTGTCCTGAGGTTGTGTGATCCTTAGGTGGTTTTGTAGCACGCCCTCTTCTACCAGTGGGTTGTATATGTTTCAATTCGGGTTTGGATCGCTTATGATTGTGGGCTTGATTATTTCAAAGGTGAATGCGAGATTTGCAGGTGATTTGAAATACTAGAGGGTTTGTGTTACACGAGCTTATGAAAGATTTAGTTTAATTCACTATGGCAGTATGGCGATAATAGAGTATGGATATCGTGAGTTATTGTATGATTTGGTCTATGGTTTTGAGCCAAGAGGGGGAGTCTGTTAATAATCAGATGATTGCACGATTATGTGAGGTATTGGTTTCAGTCTGAGGTATACTGGTGAATCCGTTATAACATGTGGAAGTGGAGTTTGAGAATGACTCGAGTAAAGGAAATTCTGGATAGGGGTTGTGTTATGCTTTATGGGTGTATAAGAATCATGGAATGACTTGAGTTGTTATTAGTGAAGGATGTAATGTGCATAGAGCAGGAATTTATTTGATTGCATTAAGCTGGGGCTACTTCCTGGGGTGTTTGATTTCTAATGGAGTGCAGGTCGTTCGGTCGGTTTGATCAGTTTATCAAGGTTTGAGCAGAGTGGATGACTCCCGAGAATGGTTCTAATGGATTCAAAATGTATATGTAACAATTGGGGGATCTTCAGGATATGTATTTGGCGAGAAACTGAGGTTTACATTGGAGGGTTTCAAGACTTGTGGCATTTTTATATCATTATGGATTCCATATATCGGTATCAGGAAGGTGAAGGTAATGGCTTTAGAGTTGCAGGAATTCTCTTCGGGGTAAGTATTTTGAATGTGGTGCTTTTGGGGCTTAGACAGTGTGGTTTTATGCTTGGGCCTCGTGTGGTGAGTCTGGATTGAGAATTGCAGTATTATGGCAAGAAGAAGTATCAATTCGAAGGTAAACCAGAAAGAGCTTGGAAAAAAAAATAGGACAGCTGGGTAGTAGGCCGAATCGGCATGATAAGAAATATGATTAGTTCTTTGGGTGCTTATGAGGTAATGAGTTTATACAGGTATTTCGTGGTAGTGCTCTTGGGTTTTTGGTGACCTGCGTAGCTTGGTTGAGTTAGAAGGATTTAGTCCTGACGGTTTTGTTTTGGTGCGAGTGGGATTTGGAGAGTTCTTGATGGTTTCTACCACGGTTAGGCATGTATATTTTCTACTGGGGTGAGGAGCATGTGATGTATAGTGGTTTTTCTCTAGATGGGATCAAATGGAAAGTTCTTGGCTAGTTGAGTACGTAGTTGCGTGTGACTCGAAATGGATTATGAAGTTCTCATATTCATCATAGGATGGCATAGTGTATGCGGTATGTTTTGTTGGGTTGAGATTTGCATGTGTAAGGTCACGGTTTAGTTCTGAAAGGGAGGATATAAATACTTAGGCAGCATGGACAGCTTCAGATGACTAAGTAAATGATATTACTAATTGGTGTGGCTTGATGAGGGTATACATTTTAGAAAGGGCAATGTGTTTGAGTTAAGGATACTTCATTAGTACTGCGTCACTCTCTTGTTCGATCGACTACTGATATTCGAGGTTTCATGGTGGAACAGAAGAATTTTAGGAGTATCCCTCGAGGAATGATTGAGTATCAGAGGTACGTGAGATGTTCAGGCGGTGGAGTTGGGATCGGATATAGTGATTCGGGTGCTTTATGGATTTGGAGACTAGGAATTCTCATAAATAGGTTGTTTCATGGTTGTGGACTATGAAGATGTGGGCAAAGCTAGTCAGGTGAGGGTATGTGTCATGATCCAGTCATTGTGAACTTTCGGCGAGTTAATTATCTATTGTGGTTGTCCAGAGTTGATTTAGGGTTCATTGGTAGGCCAGTATGGATGTCTGTTCTGCACCAGGTCGAAATTGTTGACTTCGAGTTGCTATTGTTGAGGGATGTGCCATTCGATTGTCATTGAACTTAATCGTGTTCTCGAGTGATCTATGAGTTACCTTTCTGTGTTACGAGGAGTTGTGATGTTGGTTCTATGCACATATGGTACGGTTCTATTTGGGCTTTATAGCGTGAGTGAGACAGATACGTGGGTGTTGCATGATCGATTGCGCATTGGATATGTTCTTTTGGGCTGGTATGGCATTGCGTCATTTGCTTCTCCGTGGTTATGGTGAATTACTTTGGTACTAGACACCAAATTGCGCGTGGTTGATGATTTTGAGCATGGTGACTTGAGGTGTTTCAAGTGGACCAGTGTTTGGATAGGGTCGCGCATTGCAGCGAAGTTATGTTGAAGTATGATCCTTCAGGTTAGATTCGTGTGTTCTGGTTCTACGATGTGTGATGAGCTCTCAGCATTGTGTTGTGGTGGTGCTGGTGAGCTTGCGGTACAACTCTCTCATTTGAGTCACTTTTCTATGATTTGAGTACATTTGGACTGTTGCTTATTGGTGCGCGGGTCGCTCGGGTTATGGTTTAGATTGTATCGATGTGTCATGTCGCTAGAGTAGTCGTGTTGGATGAGATGAGGTCATCGGGATCTAGGATGGATACAATCGGATTCGATTTCAGCATGTTGGAAGGATAATATCGAGGTTTGGCTTAGAAATCTATTATGGTCCTTGCTGAAGGAGAGGGAACTCCATGACTGGTTGATCTGAGGAATGGTTATGACTTTCTGCGTGTTTCTTTCATCATTGGCAGTATACGGAAGTGTTGGAATGAGGCTTTGTTTAATAAGAGGTTTATTACCGATATTGGGTTGGTTGAGCCGCTGCTGTGGCTAGAAGTTATCGCTACGAGTATTTGATTTATGTGGTATGTAATGTGATTACATCTTGGGTTATGGATATGGTTTGTTATAGCTTGTTCGGACTTATACAGTGTATAGCTGTGAGATTCTGATCTTATAGATAATTTCGGAAATGGAATTTGGTTCTAAGGTTATGGGCTAGGGTGAATTGTGGAAAAAATTCCAGTTATGTTGCGTGATCAGACCTATATGGGATAGGGTGACGTGGGATCACCCCCGGGTATGTACATGATAAGGTTATACAGCGATTTGATGGTTTTCGGAACAACTCTGGGCACGTTCGAGGACGAATATGTGTTTAAGTGGGGGAGGATGTAACGATCCAACCGGTCGTTCTGAGCATTTGCATTTCGCTCGCCAGTTCTCGGGCATGACTAGCTATGATGTATTATGACTTAAGTAAATCGTCGGTTTTGGTTTTCACGTTAATTGGAACAGATATGTAAGAATGATTCTCAGCTTGAAGCTTTAAATTTGAAAGGTTTGACCAAGTTTTAACTTTTTGGTATTCAATCTCGGATTTGGATTTTTATGATTTGGTTAGCTCCGTTAGGTGATTTTGGACTTGGGAGCGCGTCCGGAATGTGATTTGGAGGTCCGTAGTAGAATTAGGCTTGAATTGGAGAAATTAGAAATTTGGAGCTTTCCGTTCGGCAGTGGAAATCTTGATATCGGGGTCGGAATGGAATTTTGGAAATTGGAGTAGGTCCGTTGTGTCATTTGTGATGTGTGTGCAAAATTTCAGGTCATTCGAATGAGGTTTGATAGGTTATTACATTGTTTGCGGAATTCGGAAGTTTTGAAATCCTTAGGCTTGAATCCGAGGGTGATTTGGTGTTTTGGTGTTGTTTTGAGCAATTCGAAGGCTCGACTAAGTTTAAATGAGGTTATGGGATGTGTTGGCATGTTTGGTTGAGGTTCCGAGGGCCTCGGGTGAGTTTCGGGTAGTTAACGGACCAATTCCTTGTTTTGGAAGTTGGTAGATTTTCTGGTATTTTGTTGCAGAGAAATCCTTCTTCACGTTCGCGAGAGGGCTCTCGCGTTCGCGAAGGGATGATTAGAGGGGCAGCCGAGTTGTTCTTCGCGTTCGCGATGTAGGTCCCGCGTTCGCGAAGGTTCATGAGTTAAGGCTACGCGTCCGCGAGGAGTGTTCCGCATTCGCGTAGGGTCGAGCTGTGTGGTCTTCGCGTTTGCGAGTGGGCCCTCGCGTTTGCGAAGGAGAGAATTTATGTCTGAGGCAGCTTGTGGTTCACAAACGCGAGAGAACTACCGCGTTCACGAAGAAGAAGATGTCTGGGCAGAATGTTTAAGCTCAAAAACGAGGGCTTGAGTTCATAATTCCAAATTTCGATAGAGAGCTCGGGAGAAGGCGATTTTAGAGGGGATTTTCAGAGGAGTGATTGGGGTAAGTGTTCTTCACTTGTTTTTGGTTAAATTCCATGATTATGTCTTGATTTTCAACATCTAAATTGCGAATTTGGGGTGGAAATTGAAGGAAAATTGGAGAGTTAATTTTAGGGATTTGGTTGACCATTTGACGTCGAATTTTGGTGAATTTGATATGGGTAGACTCGTGAGTGAATGGGCTTTCTAGTTTTGTGATTTTTATCGAATTTCGAGACGTGGGCCCGGGGGCCGGGTTTGGCCAATTTCGGGAATTTTGATTGATTTTGATAATTTTGCGTGGGCTTTGTTCCTTTGGAATGTATTGATGATATGATTCTGATTTTGGATAGATTCGGGGTGATTTGAGATCTAGTCGAGAGGCAAGGTCATCGCGGAGTAGATTTTCGTCCGGTTCGAGGTAAGTAACGATTGTACATCTAGACCTGGGGGGTATGAAACCCCGAAATTTCGTACTATTGTGATAAATGAGGTGGCGCACATACTAGGTGACGGGCGTGTGGGCGTGCACCCGTAGGGATTGTGACTTGGTCCGTCCCATGGCAACTGCAAAGTTGCATATTTTGATTATCTCTATATGATATCTGTGTGTTTCAGAAATGATTCTGTTAACTTGGGCTGAATGTCATGTTTGGGGCCTTGTGCCGTACTGTTCGGACCCTCAGGGGTATTTTACTACTATCCTCACACTGTTTTGATTCGAAAGCATATCCTCGGTCATGATTTTTACCTGTTTATTGTTTGATTCAGTTTCATTACTCTATTTTTAAATATATGAAAGTTGTTTGGGCCGAGGTCCCTGATTTTTCACTGAAATGCCCGAGTGGCTTGTGAGGTTGATAACTGGGAGAGGCCGAGGGCCTGATGGTGAGGATTATATAATTATGGATCGGGCTGCACGCTGCAGCGATATATATATATATATATATATTATGTATATGGATCGGGCTGCACGCCGCAGCGATATAGCGCTTGGGCTGTAGGAGCCCCTCCGGAGTCTACACACCCCCAGTGAGCGCATTCGACTATATATTTATGGATCGGGCTGCATGCCGCATCGGTTATTATACGATAACTATTGAGCGTGAGTGCTGAGTGTGAGTGTTGTTGATGAGTGTTGAGCCACGAGTAACTGAGAGGCTCGCCCGAGGGGCTATATATGAGTGATACTTGCCCTAGATGTTGTATATATATGAGTGGTACTTCGCTCAAGAGGCTATATATATATATATATATATATATATATATATATATATATATATATGAGTGATACTTCGTCCGAGGGGCAATATATGAGCGAAACTTTGCCCGAGGGGCTTGATTACGAAATTACTGTTTTCACTCCTATTCTTTTATATTGAGCCTCTATTGAAAACTGTTGAACCAAAAAAATGTTTTTATATGTTTTTTCATTGAAATTGGAGTTTTACGAGATATCTTGATTGGGATACTGATTTGGCCTTTGTTATTTTTCATTGAGACTTTATATTGTGGACTTTATGTGATTTTACTGCTCGTCACTGCACTCAGCCTTTATTTATGATTGTTACTTACTGAGTTGGCGTACTCACATTACTCCCTGCACCTTGTGTGCAGATCCAAGTACCCGGTAGCGGGTGTTGACTACTCAGTGGCAGGTCCATCGGAGCCCTGCTTTTCTCCCTCCTATCTTATAGCTGTTCAGTTGTTTTAGGCTCCTTTGTCATTTTAATAGACTGTATCAGACTTGTACTCTAGATGCTCATGACTAGTGACGCCCCGATGTTGGGCTTGTGTTGTTTTTCCGCACTTGTTAATTAGATTCATGTTATGGAAATTTTATAAATCAATAGCTCAAAACGTCTTTTCTATAAAACATTGGTTTGATTTGGGATTGTGTCGGCTGGCCTAGTTCCATGATAGGCGCCATCACGACCGGGTCGGTTTGGGGTCGTGACAATTATGGTGGGTTCGTATGAGGTTTTGACAATTTTATAGGTTCGTATGAAGTTTTTGAACTCGTACACACATTTGGTTGGGGACTGGGATGACCCGAGCGCATTATGTGAAAAATTGTAAAAAATGAGTTTAAGTTAAAATTCTTGAGTTTTAATGAACGATTCTTGTTATTTGATGTTATTTTGATGATTTGAGGTAGTAAGCAAGTTTGCAGGATGTTATTTCACTCGTGTGCATGTTCGGTTATGAGCCTGTGGGGCTCGGGTGAGTTTTGGAGGTGTTATAGATGGGTTTGGAACTGCTGGTGCCTGATTGCAGATCTCGCAATTACGAGAACTTGTTTGCAATTGCGAGTCCCGCTTTTGCGAAGTTGGACTCGCAAATGCGATATTTGGCAGGGGGTGGTATTCTTCGCAAATGGGAAGAACAAGTCGCAAATGTGATCCTGAGTTTTCCGTTTTTGTGACATTTCTGTCGCTTTTGTAATTCAGATCTGGGCTAGAGGTCCTCGCAAATACGATGGAGAGGCCGCATTTGCGATAGGTAAGAAATTCATATATGCAAACATTTAATCGCATTTGTGACATTTCATGCACTTTGCAAATGCGGATATCGCAAATACGAACAAGAATTTCCAAATGCAACATCTGCATCTGGGTAAAAGGATGGGAAAGTCCATACATAGCTCATTTTACACCTTATCTAAACCCCAAACACTCTAGAGGCGATTTTTGAAGAAATTTTTCTTCCCAAATTCATTAGTCAGAAACTCTAATTCAGTTTCTATCAATTCCCCGTTACTTTTCAGGAATTTTTAACATCAAATCTGGTAGAAATTATTGGTTTTGGGTAGAATTTAGGAATTTTATAAAATTGAGATTTAGACATCAAATTGAGGTCGGAATTCGAAATAAATCACATAATCGGGCTCGGGGGTGAATGGGTAATCGGGTTTTGGTCCGAATCTCAAATTTGGACCAAGCAAGCCCGGGGTTGATTTTTCTTGGCTTTTTCAAAAATGATCAATATTGAACCTTTTTTATTTGTGGGTAGATTCTAAAGCTTATTTATAAGGTAATCCCGAGTGAGAACCTCGCGACACAGCATAGACTCTTGGTGATGGACGTCGGTATCTTGATAAAGAGGAAGAAGAGGTTTGTACGGGGTCAATCGAGGATCAGGTGTGGAGCCTTGACTAAGGATATTGTGCTGGAGTTGGAGGGAAAGTTGGCGGCTATAGGAGCCTCGAAGAGTTGTGGGGATGATAGCGTTATGTGAAAGGTGATGACGGACTGTATAAGAGAGGCGATGAGAGAGGTGTTAGGGGTCTCGAAGGGATACTCAGGCGGGTATCGAGGCGACTGGTGGTGGAATGACGTGGTCCAGAGTAAAGTGGAGGCGAAGAAAGCGGCTTACCTTAAGCTTGTGGAGAGCACCGACGAGGAGCAGAGGAGAGCAAATAGAGAAAGATATAAGGAAGCTAGGAGGGAGGAAAAAGTAGCGGTCATGGATGCTAAGACTGCTGCGTTTGGCGGTTGTATGAGAAACTGGGGGGTAAAGGTGGGGACAAGAAGTTATTTTGGCTGGCCAAAGCGAGAGAGAGGAAGGCTCATGATCTGGATCAAGTGAGGTGCATCAAAGACGAGGAAGGTCGTGTATTGATGGAAGAGGCCTAGATTAAGCAGAGATGGCAGTCGTACTTTCATACACTTATGAATAAAGAGGGAGACAGAAACATTGTGTTAGGGGAATTGGGGTACTCCAAGAGTCATCAAGACTTTAGGTACTATGGGCGTATTGAGGTGGAGGAGGTCGTGGGAGCAATTCTTAAGATGAGCCGGGGCAAAGCGACTGGACCAGACGAGATTCCAGTAGAATTTTGGAGGTATGTGGGTAGAGCAGGCTTGGAGTGGCTGACTGAGCTGTTTAGTTTTATTTTCAGGACGAAGAGGATGACACATGAGTGAGGTGGAGGACGATGATCCCGCTATACAAGAACGAAGGGGATATCCAGAATTGTAACAACTATAGGGGTATTAAGTTACTAAGTCATACCATGAAAGTTTGGGAGAGGATGGTGGAAGGCAGGGTAAGGAGGGCGGTCTTTATATCAGAATACCAGTTCGGGTTCATGCCGGTTTGTTCTACTACGGAAGCTATCCACCTTATCAGGAGGTTGGTGGAACAGTATAGAGATAGGAAGAGAGATTTTCACATGGTATTTATTGATCTAGAGAAGGCGTATGACAAGGTCCCTAGGGACATTCTTTGGAGATGCCTGGAGGTGAAAGGTGTGCCGGTAGCTTATATTAGGGCGATAAAGGATTGGTATGATAGATCTAAGACTCGGGTTAGGATTGTGGGAGGTGACTCAGAGCCTTTTCCGATGGTTATGGGGTTACACCAAGGATCTGCGCTCAACCTGGTCTTATTTGCTTTGGTGATGGACGCACATACACACCATATTCAAGGGGAGGTGCCATGGTGTATGTTGTTCGCTGATGATATAGTTCTGATTGATGAGACTAGAGGAGGCGTTAATGAAAGACTAGAGGTGTGGAGGCAGGCCCTGGAGTCTAAAGGTTTCAAGTTGAGTAGGACCAAGACAGAATATTTGGAGTGTAAGTTCAGTGATGTTTCAGGGGAAGCGGACGTAGAGGTGACGCTTGACTCGCAAGTCATCCCTAAGAGAGAGAGAGTTTCAAGTGCCTGGGGTCAATTATCCAGGGAGATGGATGAAATGGAGATTAACATTTGGAGTCCTATGTGATAAGAAGGTTCCACTGAAACTTAAAGGTAAGTTCTATAGAGCGGTGGTTAGACCGGCCATGTTGTATGGGGCTGAGTGTTGGCCAATCAAGAACTCTCATATCCAGAAAATAAAAGTAGTCAAAATGAGGATGTTGAGATGGATATGCGGGTACACTAGGCTGGATAGGATTAGGAATGAAGATATTCGGGAGAGGGTGGATGTGGCTCCCATGGACTACAAGATGCGGGAAGCGAGGCTTAGATGGTTTGGGCACGTACGCAGGAGGAGCCTAGATGCCCCGGTTAGGAGGTGTGAATGGTTGACTTTGACAGGTACGAGAAGAGGTAGAGGGCGGCCTAAGAAGTATTGGGGCGAGGTGATCAGGCAGGACATGGCACAACTTCAGATTTTCGAGGACATGGCCCTGGATAGGGAGGTATGGAGGTCGAGCATTAGGGTTGTAGGTTAGGGGGTAGTTGAGCGTTTTTCCTCGTTGTTCCAGCTAGTCTCATAGTGTTTTGTCTAGGACTGCTTGCGATTTTTTTTCATCACACTATTTTTATTTTCAATTTTTATTTTTTTTTCAATTTATTATTAGCATAATTATTGTTCTTCCACTTATTTGTTGTCTCTTATGGTGCTGATACTATTTGTCTAGTTTCTGTTGTTGTTACAGATCTTTTGTCTCTTAGCCGAGGGTCTCCCGAAAACAGCCTCTCTACCCCTTCGAGGTAGGGGTAAGATCTGCATACACTCTGCCCTCCCCGAAATCCACTAGTGGGATTATTACCGGGTTGATGTTGTTGTTGTTGTTGTTGTTGTTTCTAAAGCTTATTTTGAATTGTTTGATTGATAATTGGCTAGATTCGGTTTGTTTGGAGGCTTGTTCAAAAGGCAAAGCCGCGATTAACTATTGATTTGGTTGCAGAGCGAGGTAAGCGTCTTATTTAACTTTGACTTGAGGGAATTAGGACTTATTGGTCTAGTTGCTATGTGAATTATGTGTGACGACGGTGTATATGCAAGGCGACGAGTATATATACGTTTTCATGGGTTAAAGTATGCGGGTGGAAATTATCTCATTGTACCGTGTTGTTTCATTTACTATGGCTTCCTTGCCTTAGTTAGATTGATATTCCTTTAATTGTTCATTTTCGTGTTTATTGCTTATTTTGAAGTTGTTGGGATATTGGATGTTGAGTTTGTTTATCATAACACCATGGTTGAAGTTGAAATTTGCTTCCCAAACTTCGTTGACCCTTTGGGTTATTATTGTTGCTTGGTGAGGAAGAGTGAAAAGCACTAAGGGTGTTGTTGTGCCTTATTTGCAAATTGTTATCATTGATTTAGTGAATGTGAGGATTGAAGTACGAAGGGTAATGTCATGCACTTGATTGCTTTATTATCATTTATCATATCATGTGAGGATGAGAGTAAAAGCACGAAGGGTGATGTCGTGCCATTTCGTTTATCATATCATGTGAGGAAGAGAGTAAAAGCATGAAGGGTGATGTCGTGCAATTATATTTGTTATATTATATGGTGAGGATGAGAGAAAAAGCACGAAGGGTGATGTTGTGCAATTTGATGATTCCATTTCTTTTACTTGATTTATGAATTGTGAATTTAATTTGGCATTTTTGTTGCTTATTTTGGAAAGATACATACTTGGTGATCCGTACTATTTATTCCGGTTGTTGTCACTTTTATATGCCCCTACACCATTATTTTTTATAAATTTCTTACTTGTTTTTCCATTTCTTTATATATATATATATATACATGCACATGTTTTTAATAGGTGTCTTGTCTTAGCCTCATCACTACCTCGGCGGGGTTAGGCTCGACACCTACTAAGTATATTGGGTCGGTTGTACTCATACTACATTTCTGCACTTCTTATGCAGATTTTGAAGTTGGTACTAGCAAAGTCCCAAGAGGTACTTAGCATCTACCAGTCCGTGATTCGAGGTAGAGCTGCACTCTGTTCCCAGACCCTGGAGTCATTTTCTATTTCTTTGTGTTGTTTCCTCTCATTTCGGACAGTGTTCTATTTATTTCAAACCTTGTATGTAGCTGGATGTAGACGATCATGTACTTGTCGCACCAAAGGTCTCGGGATAGTTTATGTTATGTCATCGATCAATTATTAGATATTTGTTGCTTTCCTCTTTATATTATCTGTTGTGTTGGCTTGGCTAGCATTCGGTGTTAGGCACCATCACGGCTTCGTGGTGGGGATTTCGGGTCGTGATAGTTGGTACCAGATCTCTATGTTGCCTAGATCTCACGAGTCATGAGCAAGCTTAGTAGTGTCTCGAGGATCGGTACAGAGACGTGTCTACTTATCTTTTAGAGGCAACAAGGCTTTAGGAAATTCCACTTCTTTCTTACTTTGTCGTGCGAATTTAATCTATCACTGATGTTTGAATCATTCTATTTTTGTTCTCTCACAACTCACGCACAATATCCATAACCGATCAGGAGTGGGAGATCAGGTTCCTGCACTGCAGGGGTAGAGGCCGGGGTCAAGGTAGGGCCAGAGGCAGAGGTAGAGCTCAACCTAGATCACACGCAGCAGCACCTATGTCAAAGCCTCAGATCGAGTAGGAGGAGGAGATCCCTGTTCAGATTGCACCAGTTGGACCAGCTTAGTTCCCAGAGGGGTTCATTGCTACCCCGGTACTTCAAGATGCTCTAGTCTGTCTGGTGGGTCTTATGGAGAGTGTGGCCAAGGATGATGTGCTCCTTATGGCACCAGCCATCTCTCAGGCTGGGACATGATCCCAGACTCCTGCTACTCATACACTAGAGCATATGGCTCACAGATATCAAACTCTAGCAATTCCAACAATTGGAGCAGTTTAGCTTGTCATTGCTACATAGTCTGGGGAGAGACCCGCGATGTCGTCTGAGAGGCTGAAGAGGTTAGATAAGTACACCATGATATTTCCTATTCGATTTGGTGGTACACCTTCAGAGGGCCCAGAGGATTTCTTAGACCATTGCCTTGAGGTATTGCGCAACATGGGCATAATGGAGTCCAATGGAGTCGACTTTTCAAGATTTCATGTGCATGGCTCCGACAAGAGGTAGTGGCAGGACTATGTTCGAGGCCGACCAGCAGGTTCACCTCCACTCACTTGGGATCAATTCTCACAACTATTCTTGGAGAAGTTCATCCCTTTTACTTTGAGAGAGGACTACCGCAACCAGTTTGAACGTCTCTAGTAGGGTAGCATGACTGTTACCCAGTATGAGACCAATTTGTTGATCTATCACGCCATGCAGTTATTTTTGATCCATACTGAGAGGGAGGGGGTACGGAGATTTATTGAAGGCCTTAGTTATAGTATCCAACTTAAGATAGCCGGAGGGACTGAGGTTGATATTTCATTTATTCGGATTGTAGAGATTGCTAAGCGGATTAAGAGGATTCGTGGTTAGGGTAGAGAGGCGGCATCTGAGAAGAGGACTCATTATTTTGGTGGGTTCATTGGGGCCTCATCTGAAGGCAAGGTTACATTTGGTAAAGTCTATCCCTGCAAGCCGATTCAGTCAGCGCTTCAATTATCACATGGTGCTTTGGGTAGTCGTGGTTCTTGTGGGTCTCATTGTGAGCAACTAGCATACAATGCACCTTCAGCAACGATTAATGCATCTCTGATTCAAAGTTGCTGTTGATACCCTATTTTTCCCTATGTATTTTCATACTCAAAAATACTTTCAAAATAGCATATATAAGCATGCTCACGAGTTTTGGTACTTTTCCCAAATTCTAAGATTTTTTAAAATTAATTTAGTGTCTATTTTAACGATGCAAAATCCAATATTTGCTCCCAGGAATATCATTTTGGGAATAATTTATTTATATTCTCATATTTACACCAAAGTATAATTAAGGTGATTTTCTTGCATTTTTTTATAAATTTATTTGATAGTTTTTTTTAAGCTAAATGGCATAAAATTGTAATTATAGCCTATTTTACGATTAATAAGCACTTTACGATTATAAAATTATTCCCAGTATTTTTAGATTAATTTTTATATATTATTAATTAGTTCAGTGTTTTTAATTTATTTTTTAAAAAAATCAGTTTAATTATTTTATAAAAAATTAAAACGGGAGCAATTGGTTATTTAATACATAAACATTTTCAATTGCAATTGCAGCCTCAATAGACCCCTATTCCACCTAAATTAAACGACCCAATTTCATTTTTTAACCCGACCCTTGACCCAATTTATAAACCCGTCCGGTTTTCTTTAAATCTTGGTCGTTGATCATTTTGATCAACGACCATAATTTATTCTTTCCTTTTTTAAACTCCTAACCCCCTAACCCTAATTCATTTACCCAAAGACAGTCGCCCTCGTCTCCCAAATCCTCTCTAGCCCTCTCCGAAACCCTAACCCTATTCCACCGATCCCCGTCTCATTCCCACCGGAATCCATGGCAATACTGGCCATGGGTGGCCTGTGCTCGCTCTCCCTCACCACTAACTTAAGCTATTCGAAAATTAGAGGCCTGACTTCCATGGTCTCCTTTAGATCTGCCTCAGATCTACAAGATACATGGCCTCTCTGGCCATTTTTCGGCATGTTCAAAGCAATATGAGTCTCCCCGACTCAGGATGCGACTTTCCTCAAGACCTTCTCGTTCTAGGGTCTTCTCTGCCATTTTTAAGCCTTCTAAGGTTCTATACTCGTTCATTTCTTTTAGATCTGTGACATGCTTGGTCCTTACTTGACGTTTTAAGGGTTTTCCCCAAATTTTCTTTCTCAAAACCCTTCAAATCCAATTTTTAGGGTTTCTGGAAAAAGTTTCTTTAAAATGTTTTCTGACTCTTTTGCTCTCTCTTATGTGTGTTTATACTCGCTTGTTTATTTCTTATTATGCTCAAGTTTGTTTTCTTATTTCGATTTTGCAAGATCTTTTTGCTGTTCCTTGTTCACATGTTAACTAGGTTGTTTGTCCTTTACTCTTTGCTATGTGTTCGTGCTCTTTGATTTTGTTTCACTTTACTGAGTTTTGTTGGTATTCCTGCTAAGTATTGCTCTTACCTGCTTTGTGTAAACTTCTGAGATCTGTTTTGAATTCCAAGATTTTCTCAAGCATGCCTTTGAATCAATGTGTTTGCTATCGTGTATGTTTGCCTCTCTCAATGATTTCGCACCTCTAATTCTATTTCAAACCCTAATATTTGTGATTTCTCTTTGGGTAGATGGCACTAGGGTTTCACTTTGGAACCCTAGGTTTCCAGACTCACGGTGAGCCTGTAATCGAACTCAAATCCTACTTGCCCATGATTCTGAAACTTTCATTGTTAGACTCTTCTTTTGTTTGAACTGTATGCTTTTTATATGAGAAAAACTTCCCTTCCAAAAGATTTCACCAAGGATTGATTTTGAAATCCCTTTAGTCATGCTAGTGATTCACCACTGATTTCTCTCGATTGAACCCCCTTTTTCTTTTTCTTTTTTCTTTACCCTACTGGCTGTTTATTTTTAATCCTTTTGTATAAAAATCCTAGGCTTGCGATGTTTTCCTTAAAATACTTGGTCATGTGTATTTCTTATGAGATTCTGTACTAACGTTTGAATTATACTTCCCTTAATTACCTTAGGTTCTTTGTGAATTACAATAGGATCCGGGATCCTTTTGACTAATTTTCAAACTGATACCTTATTTTTACTTTATAAAGAACACTACTATTCCATCTTTCCTTAATTACCAACTATGTATTTGACCCTATTTGTGCACTACATGGTTTCCTTACCTTAATCGAGCCTTAGTAAACTGATTTCTTCTCCTTATTTCACCTAAATTAGCCGTTTGACCTAGACTTCCTAATTAAAGGAGTCTAGTTGTCTTAATTGATACTAATTGATTGGTTTCTATGTTTGTGCACTCTTTGCCTGCCTCACTTGTTTTCAAAAAACTATATAAGGACCTAGTCTTCCCTCTTTCTATCATAAGGGAATTCTCTCATAATCAGAAACACACGAAAATACACCACTCACACACTGAACTCACTTTTCGAGCAATACTGTTTTTCTAGTCCTGCTTTACTTGAGATCTTTTGGAACTGCTGTTTGCAATTCGGCTTTTTCAACGCTACTTTTGCTTACTTATTTTCTTTGAAACTGGTATGTCCTTTGTTTAAATATTCTGCTTCACCCCCTATGTGTCTACTTTACAGTTTCAGGCTTCTTGTTTACTTTATTGCTTACATGCTGTAATTGGTGCTTCATATCTCTTTTCTTTGCTTCTGTTTCTGTCATGGATCCCTATCCCTATTCCCTTCTATGTGCTGAGTTAAGGTCTTGGCCTGACAGTATCCTAATTACTGCCCAGGCCATGACTTGATGCACAATGGATCCTAACTCTCAATGTTTGGCTAGCAGGCTGGTCAGGGGTGTGCCAGCATCCCAATTGATGGGCATGACCACCAGCCTGTCGTGTCTCTCCCTGATTCCCTTCCCCTATGCACTTACACTTACTCTTAGATTCTAAGTTCTGCCCCTCTCTTATGAGCCTTGCTTTGGGACTCTGAGTTCCCTCTGAACTTGGACATCTGAGAGCTAGCCTTTCCACACCGCACTATGCTCTTGATTCTGAAATGTTTTTGGGGTGTAAGCACTGCCCGGAGTCCCTTTGAGAGTCTTGGGAACTTTGACACACTCCAAATATGAGAAAGTCTTTTGGAAGTCTGATCCTGGAAGTTGGTTTATCTCATATTGTTGGACTTTGAGTCTGAATTAGGCTGATTAGATGTAGCTGTAACCGCTGATGTTATTTCTTTTTACTTTCTTTTTGATCCATTCGGACTGTAATAACTTTGTAATAACTATTGGGGATGGATAGTGGAAAGGGATGGGAATGAATACATGTAAAGGGTAGAAAACATGCCTATAGGGTCTTTTGTAATTCTGCATTTTCGGGCTTAGAAAGCATGCATATAGGATCATTTATAATTCTGCATCTTCTGCGCTTAGAAAGCATGCCTATAGGATCTTCTATCATTTCTGCATTTAGAAAACCTGCCTATAGGTCATTCACAATTTCTGCACTTCTGCATTTAGAAAACATGCCTATAAGTGTTTCTACGCTTCTGCACTTCTGCATTTCCGCATTTTAGAGATCATGCCAATAGGTTCTGCATATAAAATCATGCCTTAAGTTTTTCTGCATGTACACACCATTAGGCAAACAATCTTAGGCTTAATAATAACCAATTCATTCTAGATATCAGGTCTATAGGACTCTTGCATTTATACAACTGTTTTTTAAAACCAATGACGCTTAGAGATCATGCCTATAGGAGCAAATTAACTGAATTTGTTTGCATTTTGAATCTAGAATCAGTCATAAGTCTGCAGATCTTTGTTGATAAAACCAGCAAACCTCCTCCTTAAAATCAGTATACTCCTACATTGTTAGATATCCTGCCTATAAGTTTCACCTAGGCAAACCAGTAGGTAATTGATTAACTGTATCAGTTCTGATAACTACATCTAGTCAAGGCTAATTCGAACTCCTCATCTGAAAAATATGTGATGAATCAGCCTATCCTACGCCTTAATTTAATTAAAGACCTAACCAGTATCTGAAGTCATGCTATGTATTTGCATTTAAGTGAGGAGGCCTGTCTGAGCCCTAATTGTTGTTTGTCTCCCCCTATTTGACTATATGTTTTGATTGTCGCCTAGATTTTTATCCTTTCTTGAACTTCTGAAAAGCCCCAATTCCCTTCCCTTTAGGACTAGTAGTTCCAATGCCTCCGGAACTGATAGGATCGGGACGGGTAATAGCATGCAATAAGTAACGATACCATTCCGCGCTTCAATACCTTAACGGGGTGGGAAGGGTAGACATGGAGATGATGATCACGCGATAACACCATGCGTACGATTGGCTACCGGTGTTGTGTGGATGATCCATGTATTTTACAAACCTAGGACCCCCTTCCTTTATGTAATTATTTTAGATTGACAATTTTCAGTTCTTTAAAATTCGGCATTTTGTTTCAGTCATTAAAATTTCCCCTTTAATTTTTGCACTGTCCTCTTCTTCTAAATAAAATTTTCTGCTCACCCACTTCTATATCTGATTGTTTATATTCATTATTTGGTCCTTTTTTTGCACTTAGACATTCTTTCAAATAACTAGGAAATCACCTATTCAAAATTTCAGCATGCTTAGTAACCATTATACATATCTACTCGAGGTCCTTATGTGAAATTGTCTTGTATGCTTACTTGCTTTAAAGTCACAATTGTAGCATGGCCGGGAACCACACTAGTGGATCTTGAGGGGTGCCTAACACCTTCCCCTCGAGATAATTTCTAGCCCTTACCAAAACTCTGATTTTCCAACTCAAACCCTTCTTAGTGTCCTAATGCACTTATCATTAGGTGGCGTTTCTTCAAACTCCAAACCCAATTCCCAAAAGGGAAAGGAGTTGTCCGCCCAAATGTCATAAACCCGATTTCGCCTTTTTAAATGGGAAAAAGGGGGCATCGACAGCATGGCGACTCTGTTGGGGATTCATTCTTTAGGCTTTTACCATTTCATGTTATTTGTGACTTTATTGCTTCTTTATTGCTTTTATTTAATGTCTTTATTTCTCTTCTACTTCGAAACTGACTTGGCTCTTTGTTTTCTTTTCTTTAATGCTTTTACTGCTTTCTTTCAATACTGTTGTAATTACGAGCAATTATTGTAATCATTACTTTATGAACGTGCAAATACGTGACAACTTGTTTCATTCTTGTAATTGCATCTTCAACATCATATTCCACTCGTGCCAAACAAATACCATAGCAACGCTTATAATGAGTGGTTGCGCCCTTCCGATATAATCCCCCCTAAATTTGGCAAAGGCGTATTTGCGGTAAAACCAGTCGATCAGCGGTGCAGTCGACGGTTCCGTGCCTTTCCCTCTTGAGTTGTCCGCTCAAGGGTACCGGTCTAATACCCCATAGAAACCTTATTATGTCTAAACTGTGCATGCATCACTGTCAAACCTAGCCGAGTCAGTTATGTTGTCCACGTAATGACTCTTTAAGATGGCCTTGTCCAAAGCCCACTGGGTTTCCTTGGAACCCAAACGGACATTACCACATCTGTGCATTTATTTGGAGAGCTAAATGCCATTTATGCTAATTATTGGTTTAAATAAGTCGAGTCCGGCAGGGTAAGGGTCTAACACTTTGTTTTGCAGAAAATGAGGCACGAAGTCCTCAGATTCGGCATGGTAACCAACATTCACCCAAGGTTGCTAAGATGGTGGGAAGACCTTCACTCCAGCGATCAGACTCTCGTCCGCAAATATTTGGGAAATTTGCCTTCTCTTTTGGAAATCCAACCCGACAACAAAATCATAGAGGCTGCAACTTTATTCTGGGAAAGCAACAGATCTGCGTTTCGCTTCGGGGACCTTGAAATGATACCTTTGCTCGAGGAAATAGGAGGGTTAGCTGGTATTCCTTTGGAGACTCCGGGTTTGCTTATTCCAGAAAATCGCAAGGGCAGGGGTTTCTTCAAGATGATGGGACTAAAGAAAAACCCAGACTTGACCTGTTTGAAGGACTCCTACATTCCTTTCGACTATCTGTACGAGAGGTACGGCCATAGCTAGTGCTACCGCACTTACCCAGATGAATTTTCCCTCACCTCATTGGGGCATATCCACAGAAGGGTCTTCGTCTTCATGTTCTGCTTTTTGGGGATGATAGTATTTCCTATAAAGAAGGCTAGGATCCATACTAGACTAGCCATGGTCACCAAGGCTCTAATGGAAGGGATTGGCGGGCAGCCTTTTAGCATAGTACCTATGATTGTTGCTGAGATATACCGAGCCCTGGAAAACTGTCAACGAGGGGCCAATCACTTTGAAGGTTGTAACTTACTACTCCAACTTTGGCTCATGTAGCACCTCCAAAAGGGTGAATATCGGCAAGAGATTTGCGTAGAGACTGGGATGATCATATCGCCTTCCATCAGCCAAGGCGAATGAACTATATGCCTAACATGTTTGCTCAACCAGAAGATGCTAAAGGGTGGGTAGAGTTGTTTGAAAATCTGAAGGAAGACAAAGTGCAGTGGATGTTCGAATGGTTCCCTACTGAAGAGTTCATCGTCCGATCTCGGGACGTACCATTTATTATACTCATTGGTCTGAGAGGAACTTATCCCTATGCCCCTCTCCGAGTCATGAGACAGGCAGGAAGAAAGCAGGTCATACCAAAGGTCGACAAGATGAGTCACTTCAGGGCCGACTTCCAAGACGACGATAGCCCATACAAGTGTCAAGTTCAACACATGTGGCACTGCAAAATCATCCTGGGAAAGGATTCCATAGAACCAGACAGATACCATGCTGGTTATACTCCATACTATCCAAGTTGGTTGGAGGACGATCATAGTGGGTTAGGACAACCCGGGTCCGTTCGAGGTCACAGGGTCATCGACGAAAAGGCTGAAGTACAGGTTAAGTACAATCAATTGCGCAAGAGGATTCGGGAATGCGAAAGTGAGCACCAGGAAATTCAAGAAGCCCATCAAAAGCTGATTGAAGAATGGAAAGATATGGCTGTCAGCGCCAACAAGCGACTGGGGTATTTGGAGCGGGGTTTAGTAGAGTTGGAAAGGAAGTTCATCCAGAGGATCGAAAACTGCCAGAACGCTGAGGGAAACGAAGGAGGACACTTGGCTAGAGCCTATTTGCTGCTAGGACTGCGTGAGATGGTGAAGCTGTTCGATGGAGCTAAAGATGCCGAGTCTGGGGAAGGTCCTTCTGGGACCAAGTAGTTAGGGGTCTTTTCTTTTGCTTTAAAATGTAATAAGGCCAATGGCCATTAGTGACATGTTACTTTCTACAATCTTAGTGTCATTTTGGGATTCGTCTTATTTTTATCAATAAAATGAGGCATTTAGCATTATAAGTTCTCCAAATTAACTTGTCGCTAGGCCTACCTCGGGCACAACGAGGCTCCCAAACTAGGCCACGATTTATATTCTTGCACTATGTGTTTAAATATTGCAATGTTTTCTCCTCATGATCCTCACTAACTTGTTACCTTTTTTGTTTTTACTTTTTGTTTTATTCCCCTTCCCCAAAGGTTAGTTCGTGCATTCTGGCATCGTCATCTTACTCCACAAGATCCAAGGGCCCTCCACCTCCTCCTCTCGAGTCCTATCAGAAACAAGAACAAGGGGAAAATGGAAGATTTGAGCAACAGAAAGGAGAACTCAGTTGAAAGGGTAGAGGTTCCTCAGGGTATTCAGGTTTCCAAGGAAAGTGCCTCCCAGCTTGAACAGAAGATATTGAAGTTTCAGGAAGAACTGGACCAAGTTCGGAACTTGGCAAACTTGTCATTTTCTCTTACTACCCCGGATGTCAACTTTCCCAATGCTCAAAATCCTACACCTCCACAAAACATCCCGAAACCACAAAATCAACCCGCTCCCCATCACCACTGCAACACATGCCACACTTCAAACAACACCCCATTGCTCATCCTTGAACCGCTAAATACCACAAATGATCATCTCCACAACACTCCCATCTATGTGGAAACCATACCACACTATACTCAACCAATTTCAAGCACACCAGAGTCTGATGACAAAGACTCTCTTATCAGGAACCTGGCCGCAGAACTCAAGAAGCTGACTAGCCGAGTCTAGGGTGTTGAAGGAAACAAAGGTATCGAGGGACTGAATTACGAGGACCTTTGTATTCAGCCAGATGTCGAACTACCCGAGGGGTACAAACCTCCCAAGTTCGAGATGCTTGATGGCACAAGGGATCCCAGAGTCCATTTGAGGACATACTGCGACAAGCTGGTTGGAGTTGGAAGAGATGAAAAGATTCGCATGAAGCTCTTATGAGAAGTCTGAAAGGGGATGCTCTATCTTGGTACATTAGCCAAGACCCCAAGAAGTGGACGAATTGGGTAGGTATGGCGTCCGATTTCTGGTGAACAACATATGCCCTCTGGCTCTGGGGATAATCAAGCACCGAGGAGTACTTCAGAAAACGGTGGGGTTTTGGGTTTATATCCTATTGAAATTATTGAAAACTCCGAATGAACCATCCTTAAGCAAAGCACTTCTGCATTTTATGCAAATTTATCCAAATGATAAGTAGAAAGAGTTACCTCTGATGTGGAAAGTCTAAATATATCTTCATATTGAATGACAGGTACAACGACGTTTAGCACAAAATCGTGAAGCTGCGCGTAAAAGTCGTATGCGGAAAAACGGTAAGAAAATTTGAGTCATAAAATCGTTGCAGCTGTGGATGTTTAGGAAACTTATAGTCATAATTCATAAAGTTTTTCTGTTTCCTTCTTTGCCGTATTCA
>NW_017671801.1:102571-109863 GCF_001879085.1 Nicotiana attenuata
GGCCCGGAAAGCTTCGGGGTAGCAAGGCTGAGCAAAGCACCATGCATCATCTTTATTTTTCGCTAGTTGACTTTTTCTTTTCCGCATTTTAATTTCGAAATAAGAGCTCCAATGTTCTAAACAATTACAAAATTTATCAAAGCATTTCAGTTTCTTATAAATCTTGCTCTTATTACTTTTTATCATTTACTTTATTCTACACAGCATTACTATTACTTATCTTGATGAACTGACGATTGTGACATGCAACGAGACAACGCAACAAACGGATATAGACTGCGAAGAAGATGATATACCAGAAGAGATTGTTAGAGAAGTTGAGGATTTTGATAATAGGCCTAAGTCTAACTTGGACGAAACTGAGGTTATCAACTTGGGGGATACTGAGAATGTCAAGGAAACGCGCATCAGTGTTCACCTGTCACCGTCAGAAAAGAAAGAGTACATGGTATTTCTAAGGGAATATGAGGACATATTCGCCTGGTCGTATGATGATATGACTGGTCTCAGTAAATCTATTGTAGCTCACAAACTGCCAACCGATCTCACATGCCCACCAGTAAAACAGAAGCTCAGAAAGTTCAAACTTGACATGAGTTTGAAAATCAAGGAAGAAGTCGCCAAGCAAGTCAAAGCCAAGGTTCTCAGGGTGGTAGAGTACCCAACATGGTTAGCCAATATTGTGCCAGTACCGAAGAAGGACGGGAAGGTCAGAATCTGTGTCGACTACTGGGATCTCAACCGGGCCAGTCCAAAAGATGACTTCCCCTTGCCGAACATACACATTCTGATTGACAACTGCGCCAAGCACGAGCTGCAGTCATTCGTTGATTGTTTTGCTGGGTATCATCAGATATGGATGGACGAAGAAGACGTGGAGAAAACGGCTTTCATTACGCCGTGGGGGATGTATTGTTACAAGATGATGCCGTTTGGATTAAAGAATGCTGGGGCCACCTACATGAGGGCCATGACTACTATTTTCCATGACATGATACACAAAGAGATCGAGGTGTATGTAGACGATGTCATCATCAAATCCAAGAAAGCCACTGACCACATGGAAGATCTGAGAAAGTTCTTCAACAGATTAAGAAGGTACAATCTGAAGCTGAATCCCGCCAAATGTGCATTCGGGGTTCCTGCCGGAAAACTGCTTGGGTTCATCGTAAATCGACGAGGAATAGAACTGGATCCGTCAAAGGTTAAGGCCATTCGAGAATTGCCACCGCCAAAGAACAAGAAAGAGGTTATGAGTTTCTTAGGAAGACTCAACTACATCAGTCGTTTCATAGCTCAGTCCACTGTCATTTGTGAACCAATCTTTAAGATGTTGAACAAGGACGCCACCACCAAATGGACTGATGATTGTCAGAAAGCCTTCGACAGAATCAAGGAATACCTGTCAACGCCGCCAGTTCTGGTTTCGCCCGAACCAGGTAGACCGCTGTTGCTCTAACTTGCAATATTGGATGGGGCATTCAGTTGTGTTTTGGGACAACATGACGAAACGGGGAGAAAAGAGCAAGCCATCTACTATCTCAGCAAGAAGTTCACCCTGTACGAGGCCCGGTATTCTCTATTAGAGCGCACCTGTTGTGCTCTGACTTGGGTAGCCCAAAAGTTGAGGCATTATTTCTGTGCCTATACCACTTATCTCATATCGAGAATGGATCCACTGAAGTAGATTTTCCAGAAGCCCATGCCCACGGGCAAGCTAGCCAAGTGGCAAATCTTGCTGAGTGAATTCGACATTGTTTACGTGACTCAGAAGGCAATTAAAGGACAAGCACTGGCAGATCATCTTGCTGAAATTCCCCTGGACGGAGAATACGAGCCTCTAAAGACGGAGCAGCAAACTTCAAAAGAGTTGGCATAGGAGCAATTCTAGTATTATCCGGTGTCTGCCAAGCTCAGGTTCCCGTGCACCAACAACATGGCCGAATACGAAGCCTGCATCTTAGGGCTCAAGCTGGCCATTGATATGAACATTCAGGAGTTACTAGTGATCGGGGATTCAGATTTGCTCATACATCAGGTCCGAGGAGAATGGGCAACCAAGAACTCCAAGATACTCCTTTATCTGCATCATGTACAGGATTTGAGGAAGAGGTTTACAAAGACAGAATTCCAGCATGTTGCCAGAGTCCAGAATGAGTTTGCCGACGCATTGGCTACCCTATCATCTATGATTCAACATCCAGATAAGAACTTGATTGATCCCATTCCAGTAAAGATCCATGATCAGCCAGCTTACTGTGCTCATGTTGAGGAAGAAGCAGATGGAAAACCCTGGTTTCACGATATCAAGGAATATTTGGCAACAGGAGAATATCCAGAACTTGCAAACGCTACTCAGAAGCGCACACTGCGAAGGTTATCCAATCACTTCTTTCACAGCGGGGGAATCCTATATAGGAGGACTCCCGATTTGGGATTACTAAGGTGTGTCGAAGCAAAGGAAGCATCCAGGTTGTTAGAAGAGGTTCATGCAGGGACCTGTGGTCCACATATGAATTGTTTTGTCTAAGCAAAGAAGATACTCCGGGCAGGATATTTTTGGATGACTATGGAAACGGACTGCATCCAGTATGTCCGAAAATGCTATCGCTATCAGATACATGCAGACATGATAAAAGTGCCTCCAAACGAGCTTACTGCAACAAGCTCGCCATGGCCGTTCGCCGCTTGGGGAGTGGATGTTATCGGACCTATCGAGCCTGCCGCATCAAACGGGCACAGGTTCATTCTGGTGGCAATTGATTATTTCACCAAATGGGTTGAAGCAGCATTATATAAGGCAGTGACCAAGAAAGTTGTGGCAGACTTTGTCCGCGACCGCATCGTTTGCCGGTTCGGCATCCCAGAGTCAATCATTACTCATAATGGTTCCAATCTCAACAGTGACTTGATGAAATCAATGTGTGAAACATTCGAGATTAAACACAAGAATTCTACAGCCTACAAACCTCAGATGAATGGAGCTATAGAAGCAGCCAATAAGAACGTTAAGAAGATACTAAGGAAGATGATAGAGAAACACAAGCAGTGTCACGAAAAGCTATTATTTGCTCTATTGGGATACCGTACCACAGTGCACATCAACCGGAGCAACTCCATATATGTTGGTTTATGGTACAGAAGCAGTCATTCCCGTCGAGGTGGAGATTCCCTCCTTGAGGATCATACAGGAAGCGGAACTTGACGACGCAGAATGGGTAAAAAGCCGCTACGAACAACTAGCTCTAATAGTTGGGAAGAGAATGAATGCAGTTTGCCATGGTCAATTGTATCAGAATAGGATGTCCAGAGCCTTCAACAAAAGAGTCAAGCCGAGACAATTCACGCCAGGGCAGTTGGTGTTGAAGAAAATTTTCCCGCATCAGGATGAAGCTAAGGGGAAGTTCTCTCCTAACTGGCAGGGCCCGTATATGGTTCACCGGGTTCTAACAAGAGGAGCCCTCATACTTGCAGAAATGGATGGAGAAGTCTGGCCAAAACTAATTAATTCAGATGCAGTCAAGCGTTACTATATGTAATCTTTATGTTTTCCTATATGATGTAATTTGAACTACGTCTGACCTGATTCCCATTTAAGAGGGGATACGTAGGCAGCCTTATGGGTTCGGTCACAATTCAATAAAAATTTCATTTCCCCCCGCAATTGGAAACTGGGGCAGAATTTTGAGGAGGACCCTCAAAATTCTGAAGTCGATCTTCAGCCATTCATCGCACGCAGCCGTCGGAAGCACCGGCACAGTAAACTGGGGCAGAATTTTGAGAAGGACCCTCAAAATTCTAAAGAGAAAGGTTGCAATGTCTTGAACAGTGTCGCAGTCGTCGGTTCATCTAAAAGAGAATCATTTTAAATTATGTATTTACGTTACATCTTTTTACTAAATCATGCATGACTATTATCAAAGTTGCTTTGTTTAGCAACGCTACCCCAATGATACACAACACCGAAGCAGGACGAGCAAAGTCCACGGGAAGACGGATTAGCCTCCCCCCTTACAAAACTCACGATTTTTCTTTGGATGCAGGTACCCAAGTCACAAATCAACCTTCACACCTACTCACAGTTGCTATCCATATATAATATCCCCAGCAGCCACAATATCGTAATTGGCTATCAGCTATCAGCTAAGAATCGTTATTACTATTCGTCTTGCATCTCTTGCGTAAGGCTACCATTCTGCCTTCCGAGACTAAGCATTGTCTCCATCTGCATTCTTGCGTTGCATAAGGCTACTATTCTGCCTTCCGAGACTAAGCACTGTCTCCATCTGCATTCTTGCATTGCATAAGGCTACTATTCTGCCTTCCGAGACTAAGCATTGTCTCCATCTGCATTCTTGCATTGCATAAGGCTACTATTCTGCCTTCCGAGACTAAGCATTGTCTCCATCTGCATTCTTGCATTGCATAAGGCTACTATTCTGCCTTCCGAGACTAAGCATTATCTCCATCTGCGTTCTTGCATTGCATAAGGCTACCATTCTGCCTTCCGAGACTAAGCCCTGTCTCCATCTGCATCGGCTGAAAGATCGCCACCTTCATCTACATCTTGCATGGCTGAAATATCGCCACTTTTATTTAAATCCTGCATCGCCTGAAATATCGCCACCTTTATTTAAATTCTGCATGGCTGAAACATCGCCAC
This sequence comes from Nicotiana attenuata, assembly GCF_001879085.1. Lineage (NCBI taxonomy): Eukaryota > Viridiplantae > Streptophyta > Magnoliopsida > Solanales > Solanaceae > Nicotiana > Nicotiana attenuata. The sequence continues at coordinate 107,235 of NW_017671801.1, forward strand.
CTTTATTTAAATCCTGCATCGACTGAAATATCGCCACCTTTATTTAAATCCCGCACCGGCTGAAAGATCGCCACCTTTATTTAAATTCTGCATCGGCTGAAATATCGCCACTTTTCTCTCTTGCACTGGCTTAAATATCGCCACCTTTATTGAAATCTTGCATCGGCTGAAAGATCGCCACCTTCTGCATTTTCATGGGCTGAAACATCGCCAAATTGTCCAAGGGCGTCATTGTTCGGAGGCACCATTTTCATAGCCCGAGAACGCCATGCCATGGCTTGAGGACACCACTTTTATCTTTCGCATATCATTATTCAAAGGCATCATGATTCGGAGGAATCATCCTCATGGCCCGAGAACATCATTTCATAGCCTGCGAATCCTTTATTATACGCTTCATGGCCCAGGACGTCATGGTCCAAGGACGTCATCCTAATCGTCCGAAGACAGCATTCATGGTCCAATGGGAACTTGCATCACGTTTAAATTTATGCACAATACGTGTTGGTATTATTCATTTGCAGGTACCCCGGCTATCAACAACCGTCTCAGCAGGAGCGATCCCGCTCCAGTCCCCACAGTCTATTAGGCTTCAACCACCTTTCTCAATCTAAACATCGCGTCCGTTCTTTTCAAAAACCTCCATCGGCATATTCCGCCAATGGAGCCTGAACTACATATGGCCTGATTCCTGTAAGACCAGGGATATGTAGGCAGCTCAGGAACCGGAGCTCGATCAAAACTTTCCAAATCGTTTCTTTCGGTCAAAAATTGGCCATCATATCTTTACCCGACAATTCTTTCATACTTCTCGGGTAAAGAGGGGCAGTTGTTGATACCCAATTTTCCCCTATGTATTTTCATACTCAAAAATACTTTCAAAATAGCATATATAAGCATGCTCACGAGTTTTGGTACTTTTCCCAAATTCTAAGATTTTCAATATTAATTTAGTGTCTATTTTAACGATGCAAAATCCAATAATTGCTCCCAGGATTATCATTTTGGGAATAATTTATTTATATTCTCATATTTACACCAAAGTATAATTAAGGTGATTTTCTTGCATATTTTATATAAATTTATTTGATAGTTTTTTAAGCTAAATGGCATAAAATTGCAATTATGGCCTATTTTACGATTAGTAAGCATTTTACGATTATAAAATTATTTCCAGTATTTTTAGATAAATTTTTATATATTATTAATTAGTTCAGTGTTTTAAATTTTTTTTTTTTTTAAAATCAGTTTAATTATTTTATAAAAAATTAAAAGGGGAGAAATTGGTTATTTAATACATAGCCATTTCTAATTGCAATTGTAGCCTCAATTGACCCCTATTCCACCTAAATTAAACGACCCAATTTCATTTTTTAACCCGACCCCTTGACCCAATTTATAAACCCGTCCAGTTTTCTTTAAATCCTGGCCGTTGATCATTTTGATCACCGGCAATAATTCATTCTTTCCTTTTTTAATCTCCTAACCCCCTAACCCTAATTCATTTACCCAAAGACAGCCACCCTCGTCTCCCAAATCCTCTCTAGACCTCTCCGAAACCCTAACCCTATTCCACCGATCCCCGTCTCATCCCACCGGAATCCATGGCAACACTGGCCATAGGTGGCCTGTGCTCGCTCTCCCTCACCACTAACTTATGCTATTCGAAGATTGGAGGCCTGACTTCCATGGTCTCCTTTAGATATGCCTCAGATCTACAAGATCCATGGCCTCTTCGGCCATTTTTCGGCATGTTCAAAGCAATATGAGTCTCTCCGACTCAGGATACGACTTTCCTCAAGACCTTCTCATTCTAAGGTCTTCTGTGCCATTTTTAAGCCTTCTAAGGTTCTATACTCGTTCATTTCTTTTAGATCTGTGACATGCTTGGTCCTTACTTGACGTTTTAAGGGTTTTCCCCAAATTTTCTTTCTCAAAACCGTTCAAATCCAATTTTTAGGGTTTCTGGAAAAAGTTTCTTTAAAATGTTTTCTGATCTTTTGCTCTCTCTTATGTGTGTTTATACTCGCTTGTTTATTTCTTATTATGCTCAAGTTTGTTTTCTTATTTCGATTTTGGCAAGATCCTTTTGTTGTTCCTTGTTCACATGTTAACTAGGTTGTTTGTCCTTTACTCTTTGCTATGTGTTCGTGCTCTTTGATTTTGTTTCACTTTACTGAGTTTTGCTGGTATTCCTGCTAAGTATTGCTCTTACCTGCTTTGTTTAAACTTCTGAGATCTGTTTTGAATTCCAAGATTTTCTCAAGCATGCCTTTGAATCAATGTGTTTGTTATCGCGTATGTTTGCCTCTCTCAATGATTTCTCACCTCTGATTCTATTTGAAACCCTAAAATTTGGGGGTTTCTCTTTGGGTAGATGGCACTAGGGTTTCACTTTGGAACCCTAGGTTTCCAGACTCACGGTGAGCCTGTAATCGAACTCAAATCCTACTTGCCTGTGGTTCTGAAACTTTCATTGTCAGACTCTTCTTTTGTTTGAACTGTATGCTTTTTATATGAGAAAAACTTCCCTTCCAAAAGATTTCACCAAGGATTGATTTTGAAATCCATTTAATCATGCTAGTGATTCACCACTGATTTCTTTCAATTGAACCCCTTTTTCTTTTTT